>NC_045632.1:38319588-38609588 GCF_009829155.1 Mustela erminea
GTCACTGGGGAATAATAAAAACCGCTCTGGGGTTTGCCATTCTTCAAGGATTAAAAAAAAAAAAAAAAAAAAAGGACAAAGCAGATACTGGAATATCAAGTTAGATTCACTGGTTAGGTGGCACTAAATCTATAATATCTCCATTTGAAACAATTCCAGCTTCCAGGAGATGGGGAGGGCATGAAAGCTAAGCACAATATGTGATCCTACCACTGGGTCCTTTTGTCTGGAAGAATATGGTGAGGTCACTGATGAAAATGGAATGATTAACGGTTTACATGGTAGACTGCATGGTACTAATCTGCTGACTTGCTCTCTGTGATATGGTTATGGCTCAGGGAACGTTGGTGAGAGATGGACATTGCTGTACGAAGGGTAGGGGACTTCTTGCAATTAGGTTGTTCCAAAAAAAAAAAAAAAAAAAGTTCTGTTCTGGCAATCATTCTGCCAGTTTTAAATTATATTAAAAGAAAAAGTGTGCTCCTTTGTCAGTGTTGATGCATCGTCTAGTTTAACTGGGTCTTTCTCGTGTGCCGAGTAACCCGCTAAGTACTTTGCATATGCTTACTAACTTAATCTCCATAACCACCTTATTAGATAGGTATTATTATTGCGATTTGTAAGATTTTATTTATGAGAGAGAGAGAGAGAACGAGCAGGGGGAGGGGCAAAGGGAAAGGAAGAAACAGGCTCCCTGCTGAGCAGGGAGCCTCAAATGTGGCTCAATCCCAGTACCTGGAGATTGTGACCAGAGCCGAAGGCAGACGCTTAACCAGCTGAGCCACCCAGGTGCCCATAGACAGGTATTATTACTAACCCTACCTTATGTATGAGGGAACTGAGGCATAGGGGGTGATGGGTATTGTCTATGGTCATTCCACCAGTAAGTGTCAGAAAGAGAATGTCACCCAACCTTCAGAATCCCAGGCCCAAGGTTCTTCCCCACAATGTTTAGCCACAGACTGAAGAGAGGTAAGAAACCCTGTGAGTACAGCACAAGGACACCTAAGGCCTTGAGTAGACATCTACAAATTAGATTACTTATGTTCTGGTCGGCTAATGCTACCAGATTCTTTCTTTGTGGTAGACACTGTTCTTGATGCTACATGAGATTCAATGTATATTTAAATAATTACATAATATAAATATGTAGATAAAGGAAGAATATGCAAGAAATCATCAGAAAGTAGAAATAACAAGAATGGACAGAAGTTATATGTTGTGGCAATAAGATCGTGAGACATACTCAAATCAGTATGAGAAACCTGGGCAGTCATTCATCCTTTGGGTTTGGTATTCTTTGGTTCCCTGTCAGGGTCTACAGTTCGCTGAGCAGTGAGATGAACTCTTCTGCACCTGTATTCTCATTGGGAAAATGGGTAATAATGCTAACTCACACTATTTTAAAAAAAGATTAAGTATAAACTTAGCAAGCATCAATACTGACAAATATTAGGTGCTCAGTAAATACTAAATTTGCTTGATTAACTTTCTTAAAATTCTCCTGTAGGGGGAAAAAAAAAGGAAATGGAATCTCATGTGATTTTCAGAATTGGGAATTCATTATTTCTCTAAGGCATTTTATACCCTTCCCCAGAAATTTCCCTTTCTTTCTGGGAGATTCATCTGGGCTCTGGCATGGCACCGACTAGAACCTGATTTGCAAAGGTCAAAGTGGGTAGAAGAGGAACGGAATGTGTGCAAGTGTGTGAATGAAGTGAAGGAGAATGTGATGACCAGTGTGCACAGGAACACAAATGAGCCCTTTGCCTGCCTCTATTCCTGGGGTTAGCATCGATGCTCTGCCACAAGCATCTTTCTCTTTGACTGCTGGAATTAGAAAACAGGATTAAGCCATTTTTCAATGAACATTGTACCCCAGTATTCCCCAAATGTACCCCAAAGGCCACATTGGCCAAACCGTAGAAAGAACCAAGATGCCCTTCATCAGACGAATGGATAAGGAAGATGTGGTCCATATATACTATGGGGTATTATGCCTCCATCAGAGAGGATGAATACCCAACTTTTGTATCAACATGAACAGGACTGGAAGAGATTACGCTGAGTGAAATAAGTCAAGCAGGGAGAGTCAATATCATATGGTTTCACTTATTTGTGGAGCATAAGAAATAACACGGAGGACATTGGGAGATGGGGAGGAGAGGTGAGTTGGGGGAAATCAGAGGGGGAGATGAACCATGAGAGACTGTGGAGTCTGAGAAACAAACTGAGGGTTTTGGAGGGTGGGGGATGGGCCATTGGGTGAGCCAGTGGTGGGTATTACGGACGGCATGTATTGCATGGGGCACTCACTGGGTGTGGTGCATTAACAATGAATTTTGGAACACTGAAAAAAAATTAAATTAAATTAAATCTTTAAAAAAAAAAAAAAAGCCATTTTGCAAATTTCAGCTAGCCCTTGAAAGGAGTAGTCCAAAAATTCCAAGCCACTTTTGTAGCTGGGTTTTAAAAGCCTAAGACTTTTTGGTTTATTATAATTTAAGAATAATGAATAAAGCCACCTTTTTTCTTTGGTTCCTTCCATCTATGGTTTCAATGTCATTCCCAGCTCTGAGTATTTAACTCTAATTTCTCACTCAGTGACAAAACTCCAGATTTGTTGGAACAATTTTGGCATTCAAAATGAAATGGGCTCCTTATATTACTGTGAAGCAAGGTACCCAGAAGCCCCTATGAATTTCCTATTTCCATATGCACCAGATTTTCACATTCTGAAATGTTTCTTATGGGAACATGAGAAAACAGTTATAATTAAACTTAAGTAGAGAAACTATATTTAACATACTCTCTGGGATATATTCTGGAGAAGTGGCCTTGAAGACAAATCCTGCCTTAGCAGGCACCTGGGACGCCCAGAGTCAGAGAGGTTCCCTCCCATCCTGCATCAGCTTGATCTTATACCTTATTAAGTAAAACAGATAATGATTATTTGGGGGCCAGGACAAAGAAACAAGGACCTTCATTTTGCCCATGTCCACATTTGACTTTCAAGCAATGCATACATTTTCCCCACTGAGACAGAAGTAGATTTGCATTCATTTACAAAAATGCCATCTTACTCAGGAATTAAAGCAAAGAATTTACTAAAGAATCATCTGCTACTTGCTTTGTGGAAGAAGGTAAAATAGTCATCAGATTCTGAGAAAGAAAAGGCAAGATATATCCATCTATCCATTGCCCACCTCTCCCACTCATTTTCTCCTACATCTACACCTATTAGTTTCCTATTCTTGCTGAAACAAATTGCCATGAAATTAGTAACACCAATTTATTATTTTAAAGTTATGGAAGTCGAAAACCTAAAATGGGTCACACTAGGCTAAAATCAAGGTGTCAGCAGGGATCCGTTCCTTCTCAGAGCCCTGGGGGAAGATACATTTTATTCCTTTTCTGCATCTTCAAAGTCAGAAGTAGAGCATCTTCACATCTATCTCTGATTCTGGACTCATCTTCAGCCTCCCTCTTCTTCTTCTTCTTCTTCTTTTTTAAAGACTCTACTTATTTATTTGACAGGCAGAGGTCGACAAGTAGGCAGAGAGGCAGGCAACGAGAGAGAGAGAGAGAGAGAGGGGAGAGAGCCCTCTGCTGAGCAGAGAGCCTGATGTGGGGCTCGATCCCAGGACCCTGGGATCATGACCTGAGCCGAAGGCAGAGGCTTAACCCACTGAGTCACCCAGGCACCCCTAGCCTCCCTCTTCTATTTATAAGGACCAGAGTAATTATGTCTGAAGGATATGAGCCATTTGAACAATTTGAACAATTCAGGATAACCTTCCCAGTTCAAGATCAGCTGACTAGCACCCATAATTCCACCGAAAACCTTAATTTTCCCATGCCATGCTCCACAACACCTTCACAGCCTCTGGGGCTTGGGACACATTATTCAGTCTATCATACTCATCAACCCAAGTTTCTGGATTTCAGTTTAGTCATTTAAAAGGAGGGTAGACAATGGTGTGCCCAGCACTGTGCTAAGATAAAACTGCTCTACAGGGGGAAAATGTGTTTCCCTCAGTAATTTAATGGAAACTCCATGAATGTAATCTAGTCTATCACACAGCTCCCGGGTGAAATATGAGGCTATGGGAGGTGGAATGTCACTAGAAAAAGAGACTTGGGTTTTGCCTTATTTTCACCGAATGATGCCCTTGTACAAACAATTTATATTCCCCATCCACTTCACTCACTTATCTGAAAACAGAGTGAAACGTGTTTTGATTGTAAAGGTATTTCATGATCCATAATAAGTCTTGCTTTACCTAAAAATACTGCAAGGTGAGGAGGGAAAGTAACATTCAAATATGAAACTGTATTTTACCAGAAAATGACTTACCTGACATATGGAGGGCCTGACTGTATGTGAATAGTAATTCAAAATTTAGATAGGTTAACTCTTTAAGAGTACGATGATCCCAAGAAGTGTTTTAGTCTCTAATGTATGGTTTATAGGAAACAAACAAATTTGCCAAATATTTAATATTGAGTAAGATTTTTTTTTTAATTTATTTTTATTTCCAGCATAACAGTATTCATTATTTTTGCACCACACCCCGTGCTCCATGCAATCCGTGCCCTCTATAATACCCACCACCTGGTACCCCAACCTCCCACCCCCCGTCCCTTCAAAACCCTCAGATTGTTTTTCAGAGTCCATAGTCTCTCATGGTTCACCTCCCCTTCCAATTTCCCCCAACTCCCTTCTCCACTCTAAGTCCCCATGTCCTCCATGCTATTTGTTATGCTCCACAAATAAGTGAAACCATATGATAGTTGACTCTCTCTGCTTGACTTATTTCACTCAGCATAATCTCTTCCAGTCCCGTCCATGATGCTACAAAAGTTGGGTATTCAAGATTTTTTAAAAATATCTGTGGAGCATAACAAGTAACATGGAGAACATGGGGAGATGGAGAGGAGAAGGGAGCTGAGGGAAATTGGAAGCGGAGGTGAACCATGAGACACTATGAAAAACAACCTGAGGGTTTTGAAGGGGCGGGGGGGTGGGAGGTTGGGGGAACAAGGTGGTGGGTATTATGGAGGGCACAGATTGTATGGAGCACTGGGTGTGCTGCAAAAATAATGAATACTGTTACACTGAAAATAAATAAAAAGTAAATAAATAAATTTTAAAAATGGCTATGGCTATATCAAATGTCATCATATGAGAATCAACAGTATACAACAGGACAGAGAAATATAAATGAATGTCACAAACATGATGTTTAGTGAAACCAGACAAAAGCAATTATGTACCAAAAATAAGATTACACATTGCATGATTCTATTTTTTTAATAAAATATAATAGAAGTCAGGGTAGTGGTAGCATTTTGGAGGGTTTAGAAGCCAGAAGCAAGTACAAGAAGGGGAGATTCTAAGGTGCAGGTAATGTTTGTTCTTTGATCTTAATACTGATTACTTGAGTATGCTTAGTCAGTGAAATGTGTAGTATTATATATTGATGATATGTGCATTTTTCTATATGTATTATACTTAGGTATATTATGTATATTATTCTTCCATAAAAATTTTAAAGCTAGGTTTACCTGAAAATTATATATATTTACCTTTACATAAGTCACAAATATTAAGCATCATACATATATCTCAGGACTCAAAGTTACACCAAGAATTTCTCATTCACCAACACATCTCTAAATTATTTTTTAAAAATTGCATCATGTAGGAATTTTAATGAATTTTAAAATATATATTGAAAAATATTAAAAATCTGAGAAGCTTGTGGGAGAACCACCTATCAATATTCATGAAATTATCTGATAACTTAAAGGACAGAAATGCGATCCTGTTCTTTGAATAAGTGTTAATTTCATTTATTCTTCTCATGTCATTCCTTTTCTCAATTTCTCACTTAAGTTGAACTGGGATGTTATTAAAGCAAGTTAACTTTTTTCCCTCTTGAAATCAATTAAATTTTCATAACAAGCACTGGTTTCTGAAAAGGCATGTCTATCTTAAGATACTCTGTACTACCCTGCTCTAACGTGTGGAACAGGCCAATGTGACACCCCTGATTAGCTACTCACAGTCCAGAGTTTGACACAACCAGGGTATATTATCATGGAAGAGGAACACGATTTCCTTTTTAAAAAATTGAAGTGCCTGCATGATGAGACAGACACTGAAGTAAATGATCTTCTACTCTGTCATAATCGAGCATAACATACATATTTCACCAGGCACTTTTATTGAAAATGATGCCTATTTTGCAGGTCAACACAGGCAAGTGATTTCTATAGGACCAATTTCAAGAAGGCAGGGATAGTCTTGTGGACACCTGGTCTTATATACCTAAGGAGATGAGAAAAGAACTCTTTGTGATCTGAGACTTAGAGAAGGTTAGTTCTGAGTCCTACACTTGGGTATAATGTGAGAAGGCTAGATGTCATGGTTGTGAGATTTATGTATACACTTGCGTGCTTCGCTGAAACCAAACTACCTCTTGCTATCAATAAAGATTACGGGAGCAAATCACAGATTCTATACGGCCTAAGTTTTCAGTGAAATAATTTTTTTTTTTTACAATCTTGGATGTTCCTTTCTTGTTGGTACCTGGCTTTTCATCAATAAAGAGTGATAAGAATCCAGCATATAGCAGATGCTTGAAATTATGTGTTAAACTAATTACTGAGCAACTGGGTCAAACCAAATTAAAAAAGAACATACCTAAGTTGGTAAATTTTATGCTCCTTATCATGGGAAAGACGCGGCTATAGGCAGCTGCCTCAAAATCAGTGCTTGTGTTCAGTTACTTGAAACATTTGGAAAGTAAACAAAACAAATCCCAGGAGCATTCCATGCCTAAAGTGATCATCAGGGAGATTGGTTTGATGGTCTGAACCATGCCTGGAAAGAAGTGGGTATTTGAATGTTTGGTTCCATAGACATGTGGAATGTTTATATCCATAGACATGTGTACATATGGAGATATCTCTATCTATCTATCTATCTATCTATCTATATATTTCCAGTTAACATAGATGGATATATCCTGGATCACAAAACTAGAGTCATTGTGGTTGTTAAGAAATGAAAGTGAGAACCCTACATACTTGTCAAACTGCAATGCAGCCCAGAAGTCATAGCAGCCGGGGGAATGCCCATGGCCAGTTATGACCATTATTATTATTTTTTTTGTAAGCATTCATTTACCTGTATTTACAAAGCATTTGTTGTGATTCACCATGTTCAAAAAGTAGAGGTAGCAAAAGGTGGAAGATAACCAGAGCCCTACTCCTTGGAACTCACTATTGTAAGATCTTATAATGCAAGTTTATTTATTCTTGTAGAATTGTTATTTTATGATTTGTATATATGTTCAGTATCCTCTGAAGATTATTTAGTATAGTATACAATCAAAGACATCTACTGAGGACCTACTGTGAGTCAGACATTTTCATAGATATGAAACATATTTCATAGCAGAAATATGTTATCATCCTTGTATTGGAAACACTTTCCTGTCCACCATCTGCCTGATAATCACATGGTGTGGACCACAAACTTCCATCAAACACTGCTGAGTGGTTCTCTCCTTCCCAGCATAATTCTCAATTTGGCCTTGAAAACCAGCCATCACTATTATCAGTTGAAACTTGCCCTCTACCTTCTGGTGGTCTGGCAACATATTTAGCAAATGTATCATAATCCAAAGACAATCTTAATTCTTTGGAAAACCTCCAGTGGCTTACCAGAAAGAATATTTTACTAAAATGGATAGTCCTTGGCAGGCATAGGCTCTGACCACTCTAATGTTTTCTCTTCTGTCTGGTCTTCAACTAAAAGAAAAGGAGGGAAGAGTCCTTAATATAAGCTCGACTCAGAGCATATGCAAGTGAGAGCAACTAAGGAGGTTAAATTCTTATCCAAGCAGCCAACCAAAGCCAAGGGAGCCTAACAAGTGGCCATGAGTTTGCTCTAGAATTGGTCCTAAGTATCAGGGGGCAGAGGAACATATTTGAGAAGAATTACATTAGTATGAAAGTTCAGCTGATCCCCAGGAAAAAAGTTAAAGACCTTACTAGTTTATCCAAATATATACTTTCATGAAAAACACGGGGGAGTTCA
Organism: Mustela erminea; assembly: GCF_009829155.1. Lineage (NCBI taxonomy): Eukaryota > Metazoa > Chordata > Mammalia > Carnivora > Mustelidae > Mustela > Mustela erminea. The sequence goes on from NC_045632.1 coordinate 38,327,699, forward strand.
GTCAGGGCTGAGGGCAGACCTGAATTACCAGTGAAGAAGACACTTCTGACCTCAAGAAGATAACGCTATTACGAATTCGCATGTTAATTTTGAAAGAATGTCAGGTGCTCAGTTCACATTTTAGAGCAGTAGCAAAGTGGGAGGCTTAAGCTAGGCAGGCGGGCATAAGAGGGTTTCTGTCCTGCTGCCATTTCCAGCTATGGGGATTTCAGTAAGTCAGTAAACTACCTCTAGGTTTCTTCATCTATAAAATTACACTGAATTGAGAATTCCATGTGTCTAGTAAGACTTCCCTGATGCTTGATAAAAAAATACAATGTGTCATATATGTAAGACCTTATAATGCAAATTTATTTATTCTTGTATAATTGTTATTATATGAATTGTATATATGTTTTATATTGGGGAGATTGTGTGGAACTTAGGGTTATCATGACATGAATATGAAAATGACATATCATCTACTAAGCTAGTATCTAAGTGCCAGTTTCCACATCTTTAAAACTAGGGAAAAAATGGGTCATATTTTCTGGGATATAAAGAATATACAATAAGACAATATAAATTATTGAACACCTTCTGGGCATTTGGAATGCCCAAACCATTTTACCCTCATTATGCTTCAAAGATGTTTCTCTTCAATCTTTGCTTTTTTAAAGTTAAGCTCCGATTCAGCTATCTAAATTACAATAGTTACAATTTTACTTATAATAAAATTATAATATTTGATACAATATACAGACTAAGAGATACAATCTTAAAAGAGATGTCTATTGAAAACCTGATCTAAGTATCAGAAAAAGCTACACAATAGTGAGTATCCAATGTTTATCTTATTTTTATTTTTTTAAATTTTATTCACTCATTTGAGACAGAGTGAGAGAGAGCACAAGTAAGGGGAGAGGCAGAGGAAGAGGGAGAAGCAAACTCGCTGCTGAGCTGGGAGCCCAACAGGGGGCTTGATCCTAGGACCTGGAGATCGTGACCTGAGCTGAAGGCAAATACCCAACCACCTGAGCCACCCAGGCGCCCCACAAATATCCAATGTTTAGTCACAAGGAGTTAGCACAAACAAATTCCACCCCAAAATAAAGACATAACTATTTCCCAAAGGGATTGCAAATTAACACACTAGTAAGTGTTCTTTTTTAAAAGAATATTTTATTTATTTTATTTGACAAACAGAGATTACAAGTAGGCAGAGAGGCAGGCAGAGAGAGAGAGGAGGAAGCAGGCTCCCCACTGAGCAGAGAGACCGATGCGGGGCTCAATCCCAGGACCCTGGGATCATGACCTGAGCCGAAGGCAGAGGCTTTAACCCACTGAGCCACCCAGGCACCCCATAAGTGTTCTTTTAAAGTCTTTATTCTATTCAGTCCCTTATAACTAGAAACATAATCCTAGGAAAGTGGTGGGAGAATGCATAGGTAAGTTAGATGTTGATTTTTCAGGACAAGAAGCTTTTTGGCACGACAGAGGTAGTAGAAAGTAGCAAAAAATCACAATCTGTAGAATCATAATGACCTTGATTTAAACCAGATTGCACACTTACCAATCATATGACTCTGGGTGATATTCTTAAGTTTTGTTACCTTGTTTTTTTCATTTGTCAATTTGGGGGACATCCTGGGGACATATGTCTCTAATTTACAAATTGGTCATCTTGCTTCTCTTGATAAAACCCAGTACAAAGTGGAGGTATGGTGTATCCTTGTGGTTCTGCCTGGCCACAGAACAGTAGCTATCATTTTCAAAGTTGTGTTTATAGACATTTTGAAGGAGGTATGATGCTTTCTAGGTGCTTATTTTGTCGCATGGCAATGTTGTCCCTCTGCAATTTGGCCTCTGATGAAAATCTAGCAAAATCAGCTACTAAATCCCCTCCTAATTATGCTTTATTCTTTGTTTCTTTCTTCTTCTTCTTTGTCTTTTGTCTTAAAGGAGGTGTGGTTGCATTCAGAAGTCTCTTCTAGAAGCACACACACAGCCACGAATGTGCACACACTTACACACATTCTGTCCCCTATTTCTACCTGGAGTACATTCGGTCTGCTTGATCACCTGGTGTGAATTCTCTAGCCCCATAATCCCTCCTCTATCAGGCAGGCTATCTTTGCCTTCTGGGCCTCTGACCACCATGATACCACTACCTCTCAGGCTCTACCCAGAACAGTGTGCCTTACTGTCCTTCAACAGTCCATGTCAGATTTTTTTTTTATTTCAGGGAGGTGGGTTTTTTGTTTGTTTGTTTGTTTGTTTTTTGTTTTTCAGCCTCCAAACTAGGTTAGATTCTTTTATGTTTATTTGTACAGCAGGACGTCTTTCCTTCTTGACCTTCGAGGACTATGTCATTAAGAACAGTAAAATTAATACTTGCTGAATGCTTCTTATCTCCTAGGTACTGAACTAGCTGCTTTTTATGCATTATTTCACTTAGTACTCATAATATTTCCATGAGTTATTTTCCCAACCTGTCATGTGACAACTTCTATTATTTTCTGAGACCTTAAGAAAATAAATATTTCAATTTCACACAATTAGTGAAATACTGAGCTGTTATTTTAACTCAGGTGAAATGACAAGAGAGACTGTCAGTTTAAGCTTCTACAACAGCCCTGCCTGACATTTTCTCTACAACCTCATGAGAGATGCTTAGCCCGGCCTACCCAGCTAAATAAATCCCAGAGGATTCCTGAGTTTCAGAAATGCAGTGAGATGATAAATATTTGTTGCTTTTTGCTACTGCATTTAGGGGTAATGTATTACACAGCAATAGATAACTTACACACTTCCAAACCCAAATTTGGCACTTTCTTCCTATTTCACTTTTTTAGAACTCTAGTATGGTTAACACAGACTGTTACATTTCAGGTGTAGAATATAGTGATTCAAAAGCTCCATATATTACACAGAGCTCATCACGATAGGTGTACTCTTATTACCAAATTTTGGCTTTTGATCATATGTTAAAAAAAAAATCAGGGCATCTGGGTGGCTCAGTCAGTTAAGTGTCTGCTTTCAGCTCAGGTCATGATTCTGGGGATCTGGGATCCAGGGAGCCACGTGAGGTTCCCTGCTCAGTGGGGAGTCTGCTTCTCCCTCTGCCCCTCCCCCTGCTTATATTTTTCTTTTTCTCTGTCAAATAAATAAAACCTTTTTTAAAGAATCAACCTTGATTATTTTTTTCTCCAATTTTCCTTTCTTATTGCCTTATATATCCTTCCTTCTTTCTTTTCTTCCAGGTAGGGAAAAAAAAAATAGTTCTTAAACTCTTCAAAATACCAGAACTTTCTGTTTGTTCCCTGAGACATACGGGATTTGAAAATAAGATGGCGCCGTGAAATACTGACTATAGGGAAAATACAGTGGCTACATCCAAGATGATGATTATTGACAAAAACAAAAACAAAAACAAAAAACAAACCCTCAGTAGGAACAAAAGGTAAAGTACTTTCTTGAGCTTATATAATGTCCAGTGCAAGGAAGAGTACACAGCGAGGGAAAGATGCTGATTTGATCTAGAAAACTATAGGAAATTAGGTGATTAAAGGGGGCATCCATTGCATATAAATTTACATCTTCTACTTAAAATAAAGTCTTGGTGACATCACACAGTTTTCTGCTCACCCTATTTGTAAACAGTATTACAGTGTACAAAGAAATCATTTTGGGAGGAAGCTAACTTTTTTTTTCTCTTTTTAAGTTCATTTATTGATATACCATTTTGTATGGACAATGAATAGATAGAAAGATGTACACTGACATGTACTTCTCCTTTCCGTTTAACCTTATATTATGTGATTTATTTTAAAAGGGAGAACAATAAGGTTAATGAGGAATAAACTCCTTAATTAAGATCACATATCTCATTTCCATACTAACAAATCAAACAGACTTTATGTCATATCGCTTTTGAAGTGAGGTCTTGTGTAAGAGCTTAGGCTCCACTGTGAGACCAATTTGTGTTATATCTTGCTGTGTGGCAAGGGAAAAGACTGCATCACCTCTCTGAGTCTCCAAAGTTTGAAGAATTGAACTACGATTTTGTTTTTCACTCTACAGTTATGGAAAAAGACTAAGTGAGATAATGTCCTAGAAAGTGCTAAATACTGTATTTGGTAACTAGAAAGCAGAAAAGACATACACTTTTCGTAGCTAAGAGATGCAGGGGGAACTATTTGCTTTTGGAACTTTCACCAGGCTACTTCACTTCTTCATTTTCCCATTCTCACGAACTCTTTATTACATCAGTCTTCTCTAACAGATGAACTCCTGGAGGGCACTATTTTTTTTAAGTTTTATTTATTTACTTGACAGACAGAGATCACAATTAGGCAGAGAGAGGGAGAGAGAGAGAGAGAGAGAGAGAAAGGAAATAGGCTCCCTGCTGAGCAGAGAGCCCGATGTGAGGCTCGATCCCAGGACCCTGGGATCATGACCTGAGCTGAAGGCAGAAGTTTTAACCCACTGAGCCACCCAGGTGCCCCCATGGTCTTTTTTTTTTTTTTTTTTTTAATCATCCCTGGATCCAGAACATCTTGTATAGTACTTGGTACCCGACTACAGTGATGAATGATCTGACCGATGTTTGGGAAGATTTCCATGAGCACTCAAAAATAGAACCTATTGATTGTAACTGGTGGCTTGGCCTGGATGGAGGAAAGGGAGGCACATCAGAGAAGCATTCCAAAGATAATGACATTTGAGCTGAGTCTGAAGTAGATAGGATTTGAAGCTCAGCTATGAGCTAGTGGCTTTTGCTCTCTTACTCAGCATTATGTATTTCTTCGGAATTGACAACACGGCACAGAGTGAAAGGGGCTAAAGGTTATCCCTTAGAACATTCACTTATACTAAATTGATGTGCCTGGCCAGAACTGAACTTATGTGAAGGACAGTGCAACAGAGGAAGTATTTCTAATTTATCTCATATCCCTAGAATATCATTAAATATAGATCTGTTCATTAATCTCATTGATATAATCAGAAGAGGCTTATAAACTAAGCTATGCTGTGGCAAGAGAGTTCACTGTGAATGTTTCTTCACGCTATTTTGGGCCACCCAATTAAGTTGAAAACCAAAGAAAAGGTCTAATTACCAAACTACCTTTGTTCTGTAATTGGGAATATATATTGCTACGAGTGCTCAACACATGAGATTAGGTTATCATTTGAAAATCAAACTAGTAAGGGTAAAGTTATTAGCACTTATAAAAAATAAATTGCTACCCAAAGTGCTGTAGGATGTTAACAGCAATTCCGGAATGTGAATATATCCTAAAGTCGTTCTGGTGAACACAATCAAACTTGGACATTTCCCATATATCTATTCCCTCTAAAACCCTTGACCAAGAGATACGTCTTGTGTGCATTTTCATAATAGCAATATTTAGTATCAGGGAGATGAAGGTACTTGTTCAAGGCAACTGAGATTGGAATTTGAGAGCAAATCTGTCTGATTCCTCCATACAGAAAGGTAATAGCTAAAGGGAGACATTCTTTTCTAGTCATATTCTTTTAATTTCTGCCCTGATCTCTACCCCCTTCCTCTAACTACTTCTGTGTCCTTATCATTAAGGGGAGGACAAGGAAAGGAGGAAAAAAAACCTTACAGCATAGGTGTTATGTCTCCCTCCTTACTCTATTGATGCTGATGAAATAGGACAAGCAATTACTCCAGAAGCCCTTCGAGTGCATGAAACATAAAATCCTGGCTATCCCGCATGTCAGTCAGCAGGACTAACCCTTGAGTGTCTATGCTGTATTTAGGGTGACAGCCTCAAGTAAAAGAACGTTTCCCTATCAAAACCCTCACCATGCAAGAAAAACTCTATTATTCAATGGATAAATTCTTCAAAAGACAAAAACACATTCCCAAGAAGATATGGAACAGCTGGATGGTTAAAGAAATCATTGAAAAAAATAAGACTGCAAACCAGTATAGATTGTGAAATCACTGGAATATGTACAGAGAGAAGAAAACACGAAAGAGTATAGTTTTCCCAATTAGTGTTACAAATATAAACCAAACAATTAGTGTTCCTCCAAGCACAGTTCAAGGACATTCAACTTCAGTATCACTTAGAGTGCTCTGTAAAAAAAAATTAAAAAATTAAAAAAAAGAGGGCGCCTGGGTGGCTCAATGGGTTAAGCCGCTGCCTTCGGCTCAGGTCATGATCTCAGGGTCCTGGGATCGAGTCCCACATCGGGCTCTCTGCTCAGCAGGGAGTCTGCTTCCTCCTCTCTCTCTCTCTGCCTACCTCTCTGCCTACTTGTGATCTCTCTCTGTCAAATAAATAAATAAAATCTTTAAAAAAAAAATTAAAAATAAATAAATAAATAAATAAAAATACAGATTCCCGGGGCACCGTGAAAATATTATTTTAGTAGCTAAGGGATATCTTCTGGAAATATTTATTTTTCAAGTACCTAGAATGATCATTAGCCACACAAAACCGTAAGAACCGCCACAATGGAGAGACAGTAATATTTGGAAGTCAACATTAGAGCAAGGTCCTCTAGCAAAACAGGACTTTGTCGTCCATTCATTAGGGCCAAATCTGAGCGGAGTGAACCAATAGTCCTAGGATGGTTGACAGAATTCATTCATTCTCTTTTGAACTTGCACGTACAGATCTGAAGCCAGGTTAGTGTTTGACCATGCCGCAGGCCACAGCTGGGCGTCTGCAATCTGAGTGGTGCTTCAGGAAAACGCCACACAAAATATTTGACAAGACTTTATTAAAGTAGGGCTTAGTGCCTTCTCTATATACAAAGATGCAGAAGTGAGGTTATTCGAGCTTCTGGCTAAATTCTAAAGGTCAAAAGCCACTTCCCTGTTTAAGCGAGTGTAATTCTCTTCAGAAATCCTTAGTTTTCTTCCACATGAGACTTTCACCCCACATCATCATTTCGCACAGAAATCAGCATTCCCACTTACGAATTTGGAAACCATAGCCCTTGAGCATGTACCAGCTGTAAGTTTTCATCCCCTTCCTATGATTAATTTTTGTTGCTGTTTTTTTACCTTCCTTGACACCAAAGTTTGGGTGTCTAGAATAGAGTATTTTCTTTTTAATGTGCAGGGAAACAAGAAAACCCCAAGCTCTCTTTTGAGCCTTAGAAAAAGCACAGCCCAGAATAATACATTCATTGTTTTACCAAGGAAAAGTATGTGATGGTGTCTGAGGAATACAGAGAGCTGAAATGAAAATGAGTCTGCAAAGGAAATGGAATGAAAAATAGGTTTGTTTGGTCACCCAGAAGCAAAACCGATCACGCACACATGCACAGGAACACACCTAAAACCGAGCAGCCACTTCAGACCGATTCCTGACACCAAAATGAAATAAAGATGGAACTTCAGGGGAATAAGACAAAGAGAAGGAGTGGAAATGAAGCTGCCAAGGAAAACAGAACTGATTTTGCAAAGGTCAGTGCAATACGGGATTAGTTTGGACTAAGCCTGTACTCCGGTGTAATTTGCAATATATTTCAACACTTCGGAACAAGTATTTCTAGCTACTTTTAATACCAGCTCTGAGCCATGACTATCTAAAGAGACAGTGGGCATTAAAGTTCACAGGGCTTGATATTGCCTGTATAAATGGAGCCCAGCAGAATTTGATTTTATTTCCCTCTCCCTTTTATTAGGCCCATAGCCAATGACGATTAAAGTGTTGGGCCGTATCTGTCAGCATGCATGGATGCATGGGGATTATTGGTAACAGAATTTAAGTCTAGGAGCCAAGTTCCTCAGCCATAAGTCTAGAATACTAATTCTTTCTTTTTCATCCCCTCTATCAGACCTATGGCACTCAGAGTATCATTGGAGGAACCAGGACAAAAATTCAGATTTTTCATCTAAAACAATAGAGTTTAGGAATGATTAAGGGGTCAATCCTGCAGAAGCGGGGTCAGGGAAAGGCTTGGACATTTTCTGTGTTATTGGCCCTTTAGAATCCAACTTCCTCTCCCGAGAACGACTCCAGTCTCCCTTTGGAAGAACCACCACCTTGAATCTAATCTTGGTTGGTGACATTTTCAATGTCCTACTTCAAAAGCTCTAGATGTCATGCTTCCCCTGAAACTACATATATGCTTCGAAGATGGAGTAGTCCATGCCCAGCACAGAAGAGGACATCTTTCAGGACTCTGAATCTTGAGCAATAGTCATAAGCGAGTTGGAATTAGAAGGCCCTATTCATTTATTGGCTACAGAAGCTTGGACCAGAATGCCTCCTACCTAAACTTTGAACATGTTACCGCTGCCTGCATCCCAAAGTGACTTCATTACTGGCCCATTTTACTGGCCTATTCCTTCAACTTTGTCTTTCCTCTTCATCTGTATCTCAGCTTTAAGCTGAGAGTTGTCCCCCCCCCACCACCTCATTTTGGTTCTCATACTCACCCCTGTTCCTTTGTGGTATGCCCCTACCTGGCCAAGACCATTGGTGAAACAGCCTTGGGAGGCACATTCGTTATTTCATTTAATACTTCATTCAGCCCATTCGCTTCTCTTGCCATCAGTTCTGATTCTATTTTCTCTATACATGGTAAGTATCTTCCCAACTCTGACCTCCACTCAGTGTTTCCCACTAATTTGAGTCCGCTTTCACTTGGAATTCCATTTGGCAACAAGTTAGGAAACAAAAATCAGTAGATTATATGGTGATTCAATGATGCCAACAAGACCTAAGTTACTTGTGTTTTGCTCTACATCCTTAGCATGTCTTTCCTGCTCTATGCTTACTGGTTAATTAATATTCCTCCTGGCATCCCGCTCATCTTAAAGGTGGAGAGAAGGGGAAATATGGTCCCAGCTACAATGGAGCGAGAAGGTGTTTTAACCAAGGAATATCACTATCTTGAAAAAATAAAAGTTTGAGTAAATGAGAAGATAGTAAATGTCAGTGTATCCCCTACAGTTTCTGGCTGGTAATTCTGCCCCATCCCATTCTCTTTATGCAGCAACAGTTTTAAGAAAACTTTCCTTGGCATAGCTCTGACACTCCAAAGTCCACCCCCACCCCCAACACACACTCTTCCTTTCAGGACCTCTTCCGACTTTCTTTCTTGCATTGATTATTCAATGGTCACAAACATTAGATCAGGACAGCTGCTGTCACATATAGAATACTCAAATAACCTGGTAATATTTTCTTCAGTGTGTTGGTGTCCTTAGTCAACTCAGGCTGCCATGGCACAGTATCATAAACTGGGTGGCTTGTAAACACAGAAATTTTATTTCTCACCATTCTGGAGTCTGGGAAGTCCAAGATAAAGGTGCCAGCAGATGTCATGCCTGTTGAGGGTCCACTTTTTTGTTCATAGATGACCTTATTCTCCCTATGATCTCACATAATGGATGAAGCAAGGGAGTTCTCTGGGATCTCTTTTATAAAGACACTTAATCCCATTCAAAAGGATTCACCCTTACGACCTAATCACATCCCAAAGACCTCACTTCCAATTGCCATCAAATTAGAGATCATGTCTCAACACATGAACTTTGAAGGAAAACACGTATTCAGTATCTAGCAGTTAGTGGCTAAAAAATTTCCATGTGTTCTTTGGGGTCAAGACAGCTTCCTACAGTGTTAATTTAAGTACATGGTTGACTAATGTGAGGTGACTAATGTGCGTTTGAGTTCAAGGCTGACCCTAACCAAGTGAAGTTCAGTCAATAACTGAATCTCTTTGATGTGCCATTTCCATATCTGTAAAATGGGGCAAATAGCTTCTACCATCAAGGGCTATTAGGAATTAGAAATCTACCATGACCTGTGAAGTATCTAGCACAATGCTTAACGTACTCTTTTTAGAAAAAAAAGTGGACAACACCCTCAAAAGTCATACAGTGAGTCATATATGCAAGAGCTTTTATCAACTCAAGTCAGATTCACCTGTATACATTCTACTAATGTACAAAGATTAAATTCTTCCATCACATTCCACAGAAAGCATTCCTTGGCTTCCCGTGGAGCCATTTACGTCTGTACTTAAAAATAACTCTTTGTGTTTCTGTCTCCAGAACAAGGCTTTGAGCCTTCTACATACCCATTATTTACCCAAAGCATTTAACATAATGTTTGCTACACTGTGGTTGGCCCATGAATGTCTGTTTGACTGGACATAAATATCCTATTCATAAATATTCTACTAACAATAATACATTAAGCCTCAACTTATTCATGTATAAACAAGTAAAAAAAAAGTCCCATATTATTGTTCTGAAGACTTAATTTTTAAAAATACACATAAAATTTGAAGCATGGTTTCTGGGACTCAATTGCTACATTTTCTTAGCTTTAAATTTTAAGCCAAATCACCACATTTATTAAATTTATAAATGTACTCTAACCATTTATCCTAACTAATGTTAAAGCTTATCACTTATAAACTCACTGACCAAGGTATATGTTTCTAAAATAGCATTAATGACATGGTTACTTTTAAAGGTCTCAGGGAGGATCACAAATACTTAAAATACACCTTCTACATAAGCCTTAAAACTTTGTGCATCAAATGGCCTGGACTCAGAGAGGTCTACCCATTCCTTCAAAGTTCACAAAGTCTAAAGTCAATAAATACAGGAAGGTGAACTCTGTTAAATTCTAGATCCATTTTAAGAAATTTAGAAATTCGAAACAACTCCCTAAACACATGAACAAAACCTGCAAGATATTTCAAGTTACATCTTTGCTTCATGTCTCCCTTAAAACTCCAGAGTAAGAAGACAACTGGAACTTACTGTTTTTTCAGACCTTCTCCTGAAACAAGTAATTGATTTAATTAAAAGTATTCCTTTTATCTTTCAAACTTGTAGAAAATTTTCTCTCTCTGGCTCAGGTAATAATAAAATCATGTGATTTATTTAGGCAATTCTGCTTACTTTCCGCATTAAAATATTTATATTCTTTAACTCAGTAATTCTACTCTAAGAAGTGATCCTAAGAAAAAAATCAGAGATGCAGACAAAGTTTGAATTTAAGAAGGTTCTTTGTGGGGCGCGTGGGTGTGTCTCAGTCATAAGCGTCTGTCTTTGGCTCAGGTCATGATCCCAGGGTCCTGGGATCAAGCCCCACATTGGGCTCCTTGCTCAGTGGGGAGCCTGCTTCTCCTCTCCCACTCCCCCTGCTTGTGTTCCTGCTCCCATTGTCTCTCTCTCTCTGTCAAATAAATCAATAAAATCTTTAAAAAATAAAAATGATAATGTTCTTTGTGAATGCATCCTGTTTGCATCCATGTCCTCCATATGATGGTTCCATCTATTTCTTCACAATGTTAATTATGTGGCAATTTAAATTTTTTTGCCAATATTATTGTACAATTTGGGAAAGCCCTTATGATGATATAGTAAAGTTAAAAAAAAAAAAGCAAGACACAAATTTTATGTAGTTTTAATTATACTATATATGCCACTATGAGTATCCAGGAAAAATACTAAAAAGACAGACATTATAATACTAACAGTGATTGTAATTTTTAATTGATATGATTGATATGATTATGGTTGATATTAATTTTCATATACGTTTTGGGTATTTTCTAGCAGGAGCTTATTTTTCATAAGAAAAATAAACATTTTAATTACACTGGATAAGTGCCTAATGAACATATTGAAATAAATTTCCTTTTATCTATGATGGCATTTTAGAGAATGTAGAGTATGAAGACTAGAGAAGCTTCTCTATTATAGGCAGATCAAACTTCAAGTGGTGGAAGTTCAGACTCTCTTTAGATTGAACACAATTTGACAAAACTCCCATGATTATTTTTCCCAAACTAGATTTTCAAAGAGATCTGTTATCTCTTAGCCCTGCCATCATCAGGTAGAAGATAAACACTATTTTTGTTTTGGTTGTTTTTACCACATTAAAGATCGTTTACTTGAATGGGTAGATTTAATTTTGCTCTTAACGGTACCAGAAATCGCTGTCTGTTTTTGGAAATCAATTGTTATTTTTATATCAATAGGGAAGCAGTGTCTCACCTGCAGGAATCTTTAATTGCTCTTGAGGTTTTTACAACCTTCCTCTAATACTAGGTTTGGATTTCATTTTCATGCTAGAGTTTTTCGTGCTGTCTCGGGTGGCCTTTTGCCATGGCCATTACTTACCACTTTTACTCATCTCTCTATTTCTGATTTTATTCCTTCTGGACTTGATTTCTTGCTGCTCCGACACCTGCTCCAGCCTGATAAACTGACAGCTCCAATTGTAAATCTTGCCCCAATGCTTTCCTTTCCCCGAGATGGAAAATAGCGTGTTCCAATGGGTTATAACACTTTAGCAAACATCGGGAATCCTGTCCTTTCCACTTTAGAACCCTACTGTTTAAAGACAGGCACGCTATACCCTTGGTCTGCTAAACCTTGCCCCATACGACCCCCTCCCTCCTTTCAGCTGCCACCTTTGGCCACTCCAACAAACAAGCTCAATTCAGGTGACATCCCCTTGACGCAGCTGCCTTGAAACACTCTCCCAGGAATAGTCTCAGATCTGTGCAAAGACTAGCTTATGTGATCTTCTAGCATTCTGGGTTCCCTTCCAACAGAGCACGATGCCTATAATCACTTGTCATTATTTGTCTCCCGGTGTTTCTCACCACGTACAATGGTTTTCTCCTTTTCCTCCTCGCACACAGCGAAGACTGAGTCAACGGTCAATGCATGAAAGAAGCAGGATAGACAACAAAGGAAAAGTGATCCCACTGATTTCTCTCATTTACTCTGAGAAAAACACAGGACTCAAATTTGATAAAGCAAACTCTAATTCTGAATACTAAAGCAGCAGCGATGCAAATGAAACTTCTAAAAGTGTGTCTGTGCGTGTGCAGAGCTCCGTACACTTCCTGTACACAGCGACACCCTCGTTGGCAGAGGCACCTGCATTGGACTCTTGACATTGCCCATGAATATTCTGATGATAAAATACGGCTTTTAGGAACCAGATGTCCTTAGCAGATTTTACTCAATTTAAGTTTTTGATGTAGTTCTCCTTTGAAAGTTTCAGTACTGAATTATCATGGATATTTCTAGCCGGGGGTATTTGAGGTCTATAATTTATTTGGAAACGAAGGACACCATTTGGTATAGCGAGTAAGTTCTGGGGTCCATGCTTTATGAAACATTGCTACCTATTTCTTTGTCCACTTCTTTTTCCCTCATGATCAAGACAAATATACAACTGGTTCTGCAACGTTTTTTCCTCCTCTTGCCATAAAATCTTTCCTTCCCCTGAACACTGACCAGCTTTTTCTTCAGTATTGTACACGTGGGAGAACTATATTTTAACATGTTTGCTATAGTAAATAGCTCCAGGATAACGTGGACTCTATTTCCTTGGTTGTACTGGAGCTAAAATTTGCATTTGGTATGTGCATCATTTAAAAAAGAAATGTCCTTTTATTAGTAAAATTAGCACAGGCTTATTAAAAATAATTGGTAATACTGACAAAACTAGGTAAAACATATACACTCTTAGCCCTACCAAATGCATTATTTCATTATTAATACCTTAAGTTACTTACTCAGTTTCCTTGTTCTGGGTGGGTTTATATTTTTGCAGTCATGTTATATATTAAAATTTTGAATTTATTTTACTTGACATTGCCATACTGCTTGGGTTCATATTCTAGCTTGGCTGCTCAGTACTTGCATGGTCTTCTTAAATTTTTCTTAAGTTATATAACCCATGTCTGATCCTACTTTCTCCTCTGTAACACTGGGATCATAATAATGGTTACCTCATAGACTTCTAAATAGTCCACGAGACACTACAAATAAAACACTTAATAGGCGTTTCTCAGTGAAATTCAGGACAATGATAATAACAATAAAAGAAAAACAATTTAGGGGGCGCCTGGGTGGCTCAGTGGGTTAAGCCACTGCCTTCGGCTCGGGTCATGATCTCAGGGTCCTGGGATCGAGTCCCTCATCGGGCTCTCTGCTCAGCAAGGAGCCTGCTTCCCTCTCTCTCTCTCTCTGCCTGCCTCTCCGACTACTTGTGATTTCTCTCTATCAAATAAATCAATAAAATCTTTAAAAAAAAAAAAAACATAATTTAGGCTATTTTAATACTCGTTCAGGGCCAGGCACTGCTCTACATATATTTTTCCTCCTTGGGAGATGGGAGATAATAACATAATGTTCTGGGAATGTTCCTGACTTCCAGAAAAGTAAAGTGTGGCTTTGGAACATGCTACTTGGAGCTGTCTAACGCAGATGAATTCACTTCACTAATTTTGACATCATTTCCCAACCGCTTTTTAATAAAAGTGTAAAAAAGATGATTGCTAACGACCTTCCTTCCTCTGTGCCCAAACAAAGATGTCAACTCCTAATCATGAGAGTTATTATAAATTATACCCCAAAGGGACAGAGAAAAGACAGAAAAGAGATAATGATGTTTCAGCGGGGTGTGAATCAGTGCTGGCTTGAAAGAGGCATCGCAAAGAAACCCTTGTTCAGTGTCTTCTGCTCGGTCAGAGGCTTAACCTCAGATCATCGCCCTGCTCTAACGCATCGTTTAACATCAAATATTTGTTTTAAATGTTTGTTTACCTCCCCAAACTCTCCCACCTCAGAAGACTATGCTGTTGTTCTCTCTCTCTCTCTCTTTTTAAATTATAGTAGCAACTATGTAGGTTTATTAAAACCAGTCTGTTGCAATTCAGAAGACCCACTTTCTGTAGAGAGGAAAAAAAGCTATAGCAGTTAAATAATGGAAGGCAGGAGTTAAATTAGTGAAAAAAGAAAGGGAAATTCTCTGGGTTAGAGGTTGAGGGGAAAGAGAGAGGTATAAAACAGACAGAAAAACAGGCAGATGCTTTAAGGTATATACATTTACGTTACCACAAAAGGGAAGGTGGCCAAGAACACGGAGAAAGGCACATCAAAACGGTACTTGGGTTTTAATACAGGTGGTAATGGAACTGCTCAAGCAGCTCCAGACACATGGCATAAAAGACCCCGTTATGATGAGAAAAACAAACACAAAGGAGGCAAAGCTCACCAGAGCAGGGCCTGTGCATGTTGGCTTAGTGATTCTTACAGATTTCACAAAGACCTTGGGAAGTGCCTCAGCTTCTAGGGGGTTGAGTTCCCGAGAAAGATTATTTGCATTAAATATAAAAGGGTTTGCCTGAGCTTGAGTGCATTTTCAAGTTTCTTGCTTCTTTTGATAACCTTTGTCAGGTGATTTTTAAAAGTTCCAGGAACCTTGCGTCTATCTGTTCTACTCACTGGCATCATGTCCGGCAGCCAAGCCCATGTGACTAGGGGAAAATGGCATCTTCCACACCCGTTAACATCCACACCCATGTAACCGACCCCTAAAAGGTAAGCAATCTCGTTTCCAGCAATTTAAGCTGTGCTTCCAGTCCTTACTATTGCTACCAAGATTAGCATATGAGGTTGGGTCTACTTGTTAGTAGGATAACTAAAACAGAAAATTAATTGGCTTGGTAGCCATTCTCTCTCTTCTGTTTCTAATATATTATTGAAATGTATAAAACATAAAGAAAGAGGAACAATAAAAAGTGTATCACTCAAAATATTTTCACAAAATATATACCATCATGAGAACAGCTTGCTAGAACTGTGGAATTCCCCCATCTCAATGTCCCTCCTCATAGTCATTAGCCTCCAAAGGGTAGCCAGTATTGCAACTACAAACCACAGATGGTCTGCTGTATGTTTTTTACTTAACGTAATATAAATGAAACTACCCAATGTGTGTGTGTGTGTGTGTGTGTGTGTGTTACTTCCCACTTAACATTATAATTGTGAGAGTCATCCTTCTTGGCATGTAATGGTAAAGTTCATTTATTCCCATTAAATTATATGAATATATCTTAATTGACTAATTGATCCTACTGCTAATGAATAGTTAGGTTACTGGCAGTTGGGGGTTTAATAAATCTTGCTTATACAGCAGACCCTCCTCATTCACAGCTTAGTTTTTTGTAGTTTCAGGTATACAGTCTGAAAGTAGATGATTCTCCTTTCGACGTACAGTCAGAATGTCAATACTAGCCTAACACTACTTATATACTTGGCTTCATCTCATCACACAGACATTTTATCACCTCACATCATCACAAGAAGAAGGATACAGTAAGAAGAGTTACAGTAAGATATGTTGAGAGAGACCATGATCGTGTAACTTTTTTTACAGTATTTTGCTCTATGTGTTCCATTTTATTACTAGTTATTATTAATCTCTAATGTGCCCATTTTATAAACTAAACTTTATTACAGATATGTGTATGTAGAAAAAAAAATATACATGGTTTGGTGCTGTCTGTGGTTTCAGGCATCTACTGGGGGTCCTGGACTATATCTCCCACAGATGATGGGGACTGCTGTATATGTCTTCTTCTTCCGTATGAAAGTCTTACATCTTCCTTTTAGGGATCATATGTATGTTTTCGTGTTGGGAATATGGCCTAGTTGTAGGGTCCACTTACATCCCACTTTATTAAAAACTACCAAACAGTTCTCCAAAAATGCATATATTCACTCACATTCTGACTATCACTGCATGGGTTTTCAGTCGTTCCATGTTTTTGCCAACATTTGGTATTGGTATTGTCCTTTTATTTATTTTTCATTTTTATCTATTGCAATGGTAGTAGAATTAAAGGAATTCCATTGAAAAAACATAAGAAAATTCATTCTTTTCAGATAAGGGCATGATTAAACACAGATTCCAAAGCACCTGCATCAAAATTACTAGAATGAACTTAACAAGATTGACTGGTAAAAGATGAATGAATAACAAAGAACTGTATCACAACATACAAGTTGCAGAATCACTATGGGATACCGCTGAAACTAATGTATCATTGTGTGTCAACTATACTTCAATTTAAAAAAAAACACTGTAAAATACAACTTAAAAATAGAATTTACTGTAACATTCAAAATATCAACTATTTCATAATGATTCAAACAAGTAAGAGTTCTATGTAGAAAGAAGCCGTAATTGAGAGAAAAATGTTTAATTAAATAAATGAACGGATGGTAGTAATGAATGCACAACAGAGTGGATGCATTTAATGTCATTAAACAGTATACTGAAAAATGGTTAAAATGGTAAATTTTATGTTATGCGTATTTTATCAGAATTAAAAAAATTAAATAATATAGTCTTCTTTGTGAGTCTCAGTCTTATAAAAATCCAATAGTCTCAACATTTCAATCTCCACCAAATCTCAACCAGATCTAAAGAGATGCTTTTGATCAGTGATTCTATGATTACACAGAAACGCAAAGGCCAAAAGCTGAACAAACTTGGAGGACTAAAAATACTGAATATTGCGAATGGTGTTTAAAGGATAGTGGCATTCATAGTGTTCATGGTATTTTAATTAGGCCAATATTGTTTGGATACAAAGAGAGACAAGGAGATAATACAAAGTCAGAACCTGACATATAGACCCTTGGATTATGACAAAGGTGCTTTGACAGAGCAGATTTTTCAACAAATGTTGATAAATCAATTAGATATCAGTTTGGAAGAAAAATTATTAACTATGAACTAGGGTTTACACCTTATAAAAACAACAATTCCAGGTAGATTATAGATCTAAACACTAAAACAAGAGAGCTTCTAAAAGCAAACACATGCAAGTTCAAATTGGAGTTGGCAAAGGTTTTTTAAACAACACTTCATAAAGGAGAAGACTCAGAAGTTGTACTGCATTAGAATAAGAAATTTCTATTTATTTAAAATTCCCATTAAGCTATTGGAAAGAGAAGCCACAAAGTGAGAAAAAAATTTTTGTTACATATAAAAATATCAGTAGACTAATGCCCAGAATATATAAATACCTTCTATAAATCAATAAATAGGAAAGGCAATCAAATGTTAAAAAAACCAAAAAAAAAAAAAAAAAGTGGGAAAAGCCTTGACTAGACATTTAACAATGAAGGACAAACTCTTGTGTATTTATAAGATTCGATAACTTCAGTTGACATTACAATGGAAAGAATGTTCAGCTTCTTTGAATTTAATTATGGATCGATGTGTGTATCAAACAAAAGTAAATAAAATATTGAAAATGATTTCAACTACATTTCTTCTCTGAGGGTTCCCTTATTTAGAAAGATATTGATTCTGCTGTGACAAGGAGATAAACATTATAATTTTATTATTACTCTCCCAGAACAAAAATTATCTTTAATACTGAATAATTATAACAAATTTATAATACCTTCAAAATAATGTCAGGTATATTTACTACGTTAGAATGAACTTCTAAATATTTTAATTTCATCAATTAGATAATAAAGTGGAAATTATATTGAAATTAACTTAATTGATTTTCTAAGTGAGGCATGTGGTGTCATTAATATAGGACCAGTATCATTTATTTACTTATTTCCAAGTTCGCTAATAGTTTTCTGACAGAACAAATCTGTTGTTGACAGCCTCTAACTAAATTTGATTCCTTTCTTCCATTGCTTTTTTCAACACTAGAATTTCAATTTGGTTCTTTTATTATAATTGCTGCTTTTGTTATTATTACACTATTACTGCCTCTTTATTTATGTTCTCTATCTTTGAGACTTAGTCATCATTCATTTCCCTTATGATTTTTGACCAAGCTCTTATTGGCTCCAACTGAAATTGCAGCTGCAATATTAATAATAATAATAATAATGTTAATAAATGAATCAAGTTCTCATTTCTTGGCAACTCTCTGTAAATGGAGCTTTTCCAAAGATCAGTGATACTCATCATAATATGAACTGTATTCTGAGGGTGGGGCTTTTTAACCAGGCTCCAAAAGATGTCAGGCCTTCTCTTGGCTATGAGGTCACTGGCTTTTCATTACTACCAACATCAAGCCAGACCAGTCCCAAGTCAAAACACCACAGTACTGCTGTTCTTATGAAATCCAGTATTTCTTGAATAAATATAGTCAATACCTTAGAATCATTTCTAGAGTTCTCAAGGGGTAGGTTGATAGTTTTGCTAGTGTATCATTGCTTTCTTTGGGTAGAAGACTCCTCAAGGTCCTCACCCCACCATTCTGGAAGTGCTGTCTGGCCAGTATCATTTAAATGTTTGCTAAAGTTCTCCAGTGGAGTCAATGAATGGAAACACTCACAGTTATTTCTTCAGTGTTCAAGACAGAGTTTTGTCAGGACTCCTCACCTGCTTCCCAAATATATGCTATACATGATGTGCTTTATAGGGAGGTGTTAATTATATACATCCACAGCAAAATATGAAATAGGAAGTGAGCAAAATTGATTTAGAAAACAGTCCTTTGATCTAAATAAAAAGTCATGATTCAGAGGACTATATAAATACACCTGTTGGTATATGCATTGAATTGTTCATTTTGTGCTCAAAGTTTGAAAATAAGGGCTAGCTTTTAAAGTAGATACTGAAGATTTTCAATAGATCCTGATTTTCTAGTTTTCGTATGGTCAGTGATATCACTGTAGTTTCAGTATCAAAAGTAAGTGTTGACAAACTTCTGGGGCATCTTAAATTTTCATCATCTCTCATGTGAAATGGAAATTCAGTAACTGATTTTTCACTAGAAAATTATTTTATTTCCCGGGTCATTAATTCTAAGACAGCTCACTTAAAAATTCTAAAAGTGTGATTCATTATTCATATAAATATTTGTATGTGATTTTTAATTAACAAAAGTACTCATTATCAAGCACTTTGACTCCTCCTCCCAGAAGAGGAATTTTATATGATTTTATATGACAGAGGATGTCAATAAATCACCACAGAAAGTATGTTACATAGTAACATATAAGCTTTACAGCAGTGATATGTAGACTTCATTTCTCAGACACATTTTACTTATGATATTTTTGAAAGGAAGATGTTGATTTAAGTTGCAACTGGAAAGGTACAGGTAAGGAACAATGGATTGTCACTGGTTGATTTTCAATTTAACTATGTTGAGAAAACTTTGTTTTCATAATATATATCTCATGCACTCCTAAACAAGAACATGTGTAAAAAAAAAAATTTTTTTTTAAATCTGGGGCAAATGTTAAACCACGCAAAGAAACTGGTGTAAACTGGGACTATCTGGGGAAAACCAAGAGTTATTTACTTTACTAAAGATATTTGAAAAGGTGTCCAAACTCATTAGTCACCAGGACACGCAAATTAAAAACAATTCTCTTTTGAAAAAATGACATTCTATCTGAACAGATATTGTTTCAACCACCGAATTGACTCTCTGCGTCTGACCTTGTTCCACTACCATTTCAAAAAGAGTGTGAATATTTTTATACTATATTTATTGTTTTATGCTTAGAAGATAGGACAGTGCTTGACACAAAGTGTGTACTCATATGTTTATGAAATGATAGAGTGAGTAAATGATTGGTAAGAAATACAAATGAGTTAAGCTGGCAGAATTGTTCAAAATCTCCAAGTGTATTGATCCTTGTGGCGAAACCCAAGTCAAATGTACTGGTTCCAGGTGCCATCCTGAACCATCAGTGGGATGGTACTGAGTTAACCACTCATGTACAAAGAATACGCAGATGGACTACTTGGGACCACTAGAATACCTACTTTTCTTTCACAATATCCAGATAGAGTTGAGATTGACAATAATCTAATATGGCTTCATGAATATTATATGAGCAACCAAAGTACATCTATGTTGCTGCCAGAGAATTACATTGGTTCTAAAAAAAAAGAAAACAAAAACAAAAACAAAACACAAAGCAAGTAAGCTCAATTATGAACTCACAAAGAAAATCCTTTGGCCTCATATTGCCATGACCAAGCAAGATGGCTGAGACAGAAAGACATTCATTCAGTCATTACTGACAAGTAAATTATTCAGTTCAATCTAACTACTTATATAGGACCCTCAGCTTCAGTATTTCAGACGTGAAGTTTTTCTTCTCAATAATTATAAACAAAGACGAGTTTGAAAATCAAGGAACAGGAGCTTCTGGGTGGCTCAGTGGGTTAAAGCTTCTGCCTTCGGTTCAGGTCATGATCTCAGGGTCCTGGGATCGAGCCCCACATCAGGCTCTCTGATCAGCAAGGAGCCTGCTTCCCCTCCTCTCTCTGCCTGCCTCTCTGCCTACTTATGATCTCTCTATCTGTCAAATAAATAAATAATCTTTAAAAAAAAAAAAAGAAAAAGAAAAGAAAACCAAGGCACAGAAACGCATCCACGGACTTGATAATGTCATATAGTTGGTGAATATGCAGTTAATTAAAATGATGTAGATCAGTTAAATATATCTTTCTTATAAAGTTGATCCTCTTCACAAAAATTTCAGTAGAAACAAGAGTTTCCACTGAAATTGTTCAGTGAAGAAAAATGTATCTGCGTCAGACTCATATTTCTGGCATCCTTAACAATCAACTTGGGTCTATACTGTTTTTATTTGATTTTTAGTGGGTCAGAATTTTTTAATTATTGGCAGACATTCCTGTTCTGTTGGAATGAGTAGAATTCCCAAGGTTGTTAGTGAAGTCATCTTGCAGGGATTATATTTTAAAAGCCCTACCTATATGGGGAACATGGGATGGGTCAATGCTACACTGTGGATGGCTTTCTGTCTGTCATTGTGGAAAAGGGTAAATGATTCTTCAAGTAACTGTCGGAGATACTAGAGAGCATTTTGTTGTTTGTTATTTTCAATTTTTCCATCACACGCTGAAAATAAATTTTAAAAATTGAGACTTTGCTCATTTAAATGTATCTCAAATGATTACTTATCCCATAAGAACATAAAGATTATGTTAAAAAAAAGTTGGAAAAGACAAAAAACAAATTCAGAAAGTCATATGGATAATATAACTACATCTGTGTTTTATCAATAAAACTTGATGAGGCAGAAATTATATTTTCTCCCGGAGGCACTGGAACTAGTGTACTCATAATGCTATGATTGTATTCCTGGTGTCACGAACGAGGTTAAAAACTATATCTATGGCATTATTCCCAGCATCCAGAATACTAATGTACTAGCAGGGGGTTATCTCTTCTGGGCTGGAAGGATTGAATTTGGGAAAATGAGAAGAATGTGGGTGATTAATCTACTTCAGACACCTGAAAAGTTTTAAAAAGGAAATACTACCTATATAAGTAAACCTTCTCTTTTCTCTCAGAGAATTTTAGTCTGCTCTTGAAGATACCACACAGGCTCAGTCTGATCTACAGACACATGTCCACATATCTCAAATTGGGGTTCAAGGGAAATCTATATTACAATGACTTGAAAAGCTAATGAAAATGCAGATTCCCTGGCCATACCCTTTAAAAGTAATGACTCCCAATCTCTGGGAAATGGCCCATAGAGTTGCAATTTTAACAAGCTTCCCTGATGATTTTGCTGTTCACTAAAGAAGGGGAAATGTAGTACTATACCACCCATGATTCTCAAACTTCACCATGTTCCAGAATTATCCTGGGACTTGTTAAAACACACATTGCTTGGGCGCCTGGGTGGCTCAGTGGATTAAGCCGCTGCCTTCGGCTCAGGTCATGATCTCAGAGTCCTGGGATCGAGTCCCGCATCGGGCTCACTGCTCCACGGGGAGCCTGCTTCCTCCTCTCTCTCTGCCTGCCTCTCTGCCTACTTGTGATCTCTCTGTGTCAAATAAATAAATAAAATCTTTAAAAAAAAAAAAAAACACACATTGCTGAACCCACCCCGTTTCTGACTTGTCATATATGAAGTGCAATGTGGGAAATGGCACGTCTAACAAATTCTTGGGTGGGACTAATGCTATTAACCAGAGCACACTGATTGGAGAATTTCTACTTCACAAAAAATGCTTTTCAAACTTAAGCATAAGCAGGAATTTGCCCAGAGATATTGTAAAACAAAGATTCTGAAGTCCTACCTCCAGAAATTTTGGTTCAGTAGGGTCTGGAGTGGGACCTGATAATGTATTTCTAAAACGTTCCTAGATAATGACTTACGGTGCTCTGCCGAGAACTAAAAATCTTCGACTCTATTAAGCGCTTGGACTATGGAATTGAATCAGTTACTTTCCCCCTGGTTTGTCTATCTATTTCCAGTTCACCAAATATAATGAAAGTGCTAAGTGGGAAAAAAATGTTTTCAATTCTATTCACAGCAGAGCAGTTATGAACACATAGTGTTCTAAAGGATGGTTGCCGGCTAGCTGGGTTGGCTATTTCAGCAGCCGACTCATCCCACAACCGGAGACACTTAATCTCATCTTACACAACTAGCAGTCCTAAAGCCTTGTTCTGATTCTGTGTCCACTGGATGGGACAGGAAAGAAAAGATATATCAAGTGCCCAACAGGTTAGTTTTTATTACAGATTAAGCTTTGTCTGGGAGACTGACCGGTGGATGGGTGGTGTCAGTTAAAAAATTCTAAACAAAATAAAATGAAGCAAAATCTATGCAGATGATGACTGATGCTAGTAAGAGAGAAATAACTGATTTCAAAAATTGTATGATTAAAAGTTAACATACTGAGTAATCTTTCATTTTGTTGAAAATGTTTTCTGTTGCATTTAAAATAATAACAATCAATACTATGTCAACAAAAAAATTGTATATGTTTTGAGGGGGGAAATTCACAAATTAGATAGCTTACAAATCCAGTCAAAAAAAGATAATCTAATTTTTCCCAAATGTTTCCGGCTCAAAGGTTTCTGGTCAATGATATAAAAGGATAAGCAAATAGTAGAATATGAGAAAATAACCATGATAAGAAAAAATAATGTTAAAAATATTATATTATCTGGGGTGCCTGGGTGGCTCAGTGGGTTAAAGCCTCTGCCTTCGGCTCTGCCTTCGGCTCCCGGGGTCCTGGGATCGAGCCCCACATCGGGCTCTCTGCTCGGCAGGAAGCCTGCTTCCACCTCTCTCTCTCTGACTGCCTCTCTGCCTACTTGTGATCTCTGCCTCTCAAATAAATAAATAAAATATTTAAAAAATATTATATTATCTATGTGGAAGTATAATGTGCAAGTTGGCCTAAAAAATATTTTTAACAAGCTTCAGATTGGCCATGGGCCAAAATAATATTTCACATTTTTGGTAATGCCACTTCTCAAAAGAGTAAATATTATCCTGATAATTAGTAAATAATATTAGTTGTATCTTTTTTTCTAGAAATTTTCATCTTAAAGGGAATGTACTAACATCACCATACCCTCTCTATTCCCCAATATACACACATACCCATGGCAAGCAGAAGAATGCAACTCTGGTTTTATAATGAAATCAATGGGGGAAATAGAGAGAAATATATTTATGCAAAGCGAAAGTGAATGAGACATATTTTGTAACAGGTTAACCTGGTTTCAGTCATAAACAAACAGAAGGCAGAAAATAATTTACGCAAGATATAATTCAAAATCTCATTTAACTGTCAGAACAATTTACAAGAAATTCATTTTATAAATGAAAATACTATAGGAAAGGGACAGTCTAATATCTGGTTCATCTGGAAGCTTATAGGAATTATGCCTGGTTCTTTATGTATGTTATCTAATTTTGTCTTCAGAATGGTAATCTATGAAATGGACCTCTGGGAAACTGAAGCAACTCTATCTCACAATTTAGAAAAACACCTACTTCAAGCGTTCTGGAATAGAATAAAGGAGTTAGTGCCTATAAAATGATTAGCACTAAGCTTGGCATATAAGATATATATATTTATGTGTGTGTGTGTGTGTGTGTGTGTGTGTGTGTGTGTGTGTATGAGAGAGAGAGACCCACACATATAATACATATACATACATATAATACATATTTATACATATAGGGGGCTATATATACATACACATATATTTTATATGTGTGGGTCTCTCTCTCTCTCTCTCACACACACACAAAACATATATTTTGTACATGTATATGTATATATATCTGTACAAGGTGTATATATATGTACATATATGTATATAGGTATGGTCCTATTTATTCTATATGGCATAACAAATTTGCATTTCTGTTCTTTGAATAAGAACAATTCAAGATAGAGGCTGGTGATTAAAGAAATTATAATTTATGGCTTTGGAATAGTGTTACTGAAATAATACTGGTATAGACCTGTGCCCTCTTTGAATTAAATAGTGCATTTATATCAGGAATGATTTTTCGTCCATCTCTAAAGTATTCTCAAAAGATACCTCCCAGGGCGCCTGGGTGGCTCAGTCAGATCAAGAGCCAATTCTTGATTTCAGCTCAGGTCACGATCTCAGGGTCATGGGACAGAGCCCCACGTCAGACTCTGCACTCACCTGGGAGTCAGCCTGAGGATTCTCTCTTCCTCTCCCTCTGCCCCTCACCCTGCTCATACTCCATGTTTCTCTCTCTTTCTCTCTCTCTCTCTCAAATAAACAAATCTTTAAAAGATACTTCCCTTGTCACAGGAGATATAAATTTGTATTTCTAAGATAAACGGAATACTCCAAAAATCTACTTTGCAAACTTCTAGACACACAATGGTGTGCTGGCAAATGTATCTACAGAAATGTAAGGCATATACTATAACAAATATTACTGACGGCATTGATTCCCTTAATTTAACTGAGAGATACTTAAAATAAATACTAGAATATTTCAAGTTTATTGGCAATTTTTTTATATTAAAATGAAACAGTGTTAGTTTTAGGAAACTGCTGTATTTATGGAACCTTGTTCTGAAATGCATCATGAAACTTCCAAGGGTTGAATAAACTGAAAAAGAAAAAGCAGTTATGAAACCTGGTGACCAAAGATGTGTTTTCAAATGCCAATAGTCAGAGATAAAATTTTAGGAGATTATGATAATATTGATCAGTTGTTTTGAGATAATGTTCTCTTGCATCAATAGCAATAAAAGATGAGTGAGGAATGATTACATGCTCCATGACGGGAAACTGTCTTGGGAAATATGTAGACAGATCCATTTTTAATTTTGGAGATTCTGTAATCCATTTTCATTTCAGCTCATAATATGTTGATAGTGGATTGAAGGAAAAATGTTATTAGGACTACTTGTTTATACAATTTTCTTCAGTAAATGAATTGATCTTTCCACTTATTTGATTTGTGATGATGGCATCTGTCATGTTTCCTTAGGACTGCAATCCAAATTTTAAGAAACCTCTGGCACGAGGAGTGACAGGAAAAATAATGAAAGCTTGTTTCTAGTGTATTTCTTGATGGATGCTATCATTATCTCCTTTTTATTTGCTTAAAGGTTTTATTTAGGCATTCCTTGAAAAAAAAAAAAAAAACTAGAGAAAAGCTATTTTCCAACAACTGTGGTATTAAGTAGTCTTTATTGAGGTCGATATCTCGTAGTACTCATACTTTACTTTTTCTCCAATACTAAAACTTCCAGAAGATACAATGTAGCTTATTCAAATCAAGAAGGAGCTTGCTTCATATTGAGGGACTGGAAAATCTAAATGGCCTAAAGTAAAGTGTGGTGGAGTTCAGGTATGGATGTTCTTGGGATAAAGGAAAGAAAATACATTCAAATGCCTTTGGAAAATGTGTAAGAAATAAAAGGGAAAATAAACTCTAATTCTGGCTACAGTATTGAAGCCTCAGAGGTTGAGTGTGGAATGATTAGACTGACAGAAGTCTCTATGCCTTGACCATGTGATTATTTTTGAAGGCAGAATACTCAGGTCCAGTTTCATTTCTTTTCTTTTAGATGTATTTATTTGTTTTAGAGAGAAAGAGAGAGGGGGAGAGTGTGAATGCCCATCAGTGGGATGAGGGGCAGAGGAAGTGAGAAAATGTCAAGCAAATGTCCTGCTGGTCACGAAGCCTGGTGCAGGGCTTGATCCCAGGACCTTGAGATCACGATCCAAATGGAAATAAGTCAGATGTGTAACCAACGGAGCCACCCAAGAATCCGTGGAATATTCAGATACAGTTTCAAGTTGTGCCATCTCCTATTTTCCTGACATTGGTTAAGTGATTTAATCTCTGTGTTTCAGATTAATGATCTCTAAAATGAGGGTCATAATCATCATGAAATATATGTTTACTATGATAATGAGCAATGATGATGAGGAGAAGGACATCAGAGTCCATTGTGAATCTTTTTTTCCCCCCCAGAAAAGAGATTGTACTACTAATAAGAAAGAGGAAATAATAATCAATTTATATAATCCTGCTCTGTCTGGTAGCATCTTCTGGCAAATAAACCTTTCATTTTTATTTTATTTTATTTTTTATTTTACTTTCTTTGAATCTCAGATATCTCTCTGGATCCCTCCCAGGCCCTTGAGTCCCTAGCCATTGTGCAGGTGACTATTTCCTATTTCAGAAAGCGGTCTGCTGGTGAATGCCGGACAACTGGGCATTCTTTGGGGGAGTGGAAGAGGAACTTGCTTTATGACACTTGCCAATTTTCTGTGGTATAATACTCCCAACATTACCAATTGCAAGTTACCGTTAGTTTAATAATCACGCCATAAAATACTTAAAAACTTAGCAACTGTCTTTAATGAGCCAGTTGAGCTGAGACTACACATCATTATCAGGTCTTAAAATTTTTATCCCTGACGGTCTTTTAGATTTCCTTTCAGAACCACCCTTAATTCCACACAAATACCTAATGTGATGTCTTTTTCTGCAGACTCCTCTTTGCTCTCTGATAAACAGATTCACTCCTCTTCACTAACATTGTAATAATAGCACGAATAACAAGTTGGATACCTTAAAAAATCATGAAATTAGAAGATTCATTAAGCTAACGACCTATTCCATTTTGTTTACTACTCCCCTTCGTGTGACCCTGGGGAAGCAAAACCAGACTAGGTTCTTGACTTCAATGAGCTTATATTTTATCGGAGACAGACAGATAAAGAAAGAAAGAAAGAAAAAGAGAAAGAAAGAAAGAAAAACAGATAGACAGACAGGCAGAGGAGGGGCACCTGGGTGGCTCAGTAGGTTAAGCATCTGCCTTCAGCTTAGGTCATGATCTCAGGTTCCTGGGATCGAGTCCCACATCAGGCACCCCACTGAGCAGGGAGTCTGCTTCTCTTTCTCCCCCTGCCCGCCCCCACCTGGCTTAGGCTCTTTCTCTCTCACTCTTTCTCAAATAAATAAAGTCTTATAATAAAAGTTGCAGAGGAAAGGTAAAAATTCAGGGGGATACGTGCTCTGGAAGAGATGTATATAGTCAAGTGAGTCAGCAAGACCGGAGATAGCTGCTGAGGAAGCGAGAGGCTTGGGGTGAGATCTGAGGAAAGCAAAGGAAGGAACCACGAGAAAGGAGATGATGGAGCATTTCCGGCACAGGGAATGATGCAGGCAAATAGCAGAGGTATGTAAAGATCAGCCTGCAGGTGGTAAAGGCCATGGGATTCTAAATGGAGTGGGAGAGTATCACTAGGTATAAAAACAAACAACCCCTAATATAGGAAGCCTTTTGCAGTGTCCACACTAAAGAATATAAGGCAACATGACCATTGCTCAGCTGCAGAACTGGTGATAGAACTTTCATTTTTTCCTGGTTTTCATTTAGCATAATTAAAAAAAAAAAAGAAACCCTCAACTCTAATACCACTAAAATATCAAATGTGAATCAATCCCCCAAGTATGAAAGTGATTATTTTATAAGAGCAAATGGCAATACATATTATTCGATTAAAACTTTAAAATAAAAGTACTTGAGAAAAAAAAGATGAAATATCTAGAATTTTGCAATACACACTGAAGTCATATGTGACGGTGCTTACATCAGCCTTACAAACTAGCTTCAGCTTTTTCCCAAAAAGTAATAGCTAAAGGAAGGCATTCCTTCTACCTCTTCCTGATTGCAGTTAATTATGTCATACTGTATTATTTATTCACTAAAGTAACAAAAATCTGTTTTACCCTCATCCAGCTAAGGGGATTAATTATTAAAATGGAAAGTGAGATAATACAACTTAATACAGAACTATCCAAGGGAAGCCGGGTTTTCTCCAAATCTCTTACTCTAGTTTATCTTTCCCTTCTCAATCGCTACTCATAAAGGTACCATCCATTTCCACAAACACATACAGAGACAGAAATATGCTTACACACATGATAATAGAAACTAATGTTAATGGAGAGCTGACAAGTGATCAGCATAGCTTTAAGTACTTGACAGGCAATACCATGTCTGTTCCTTCCAAATCCCATAAAGAATACAGAATCATTAATTCTTTCATAAATGAAAGAAACCCCAGAATGCAAGAAAGCAGAAAGAACCACATGAGAAATTAGGAAGGTAAAAGAATCATGTTCCCAATTATAATGGTCTGGGGTAAATTTTTTAAAAAAAGCTTTGAGTTTAAAAACACCCCAAAGCCATAAGGAAGATGTGGTCCATATACACTATGGAGTATTATGCCTCCATCAGAAAGGATGAATACCCAACTTTTGTAGCAACATGGACGGGACTGGAAGAGATTATGCTGAGTGAAATAAGTCAAGCAGAGAGAGTCAATTATCATATGGTTTCACTTATTTGCAGAGCATAACAAATAGCATGGAGGACATGGGGAGATGGAGAGGAGAAGGGAATGAGGGAAATTGGAAGGGGAGGTGAACCTTGAGAGACTATGGACTCTGAAAAACAACCTGAGGGTCTTGAAGGGGCGGGCGGTGGGAGGTTGGGGGAACAAGGTGGTGGGTGCTAGAGAGGGCACGGATTGCATGGAGCACTGGGTGTGGTACAAAAACAATGAATACTGTTATGCTGAAAAGAAATTTAAAAAAATAAAAAATTAAAAAAAAAAAAACACCCCAAAGCCAGAAATATACAGCTGCACACATAGCTGAGTTTACAAACAGAATTAACATTATAAAGGGATTCATCATCATCATCATCATCATCATTATTATTTCATTCTTTCTGTAGATGAGCAAGATAATGAAATAGTTTGGTAAAAAAATTAATTATTCAAATAATCAGGAGAAGATACAGTTTTAGAATCAAGTTTGTAAACTGAAGATCAAGCAAAAAATTGGAAACAGCACTGGTGGTAAATAGATCCTAGTTTGACAGGTCTCGGTAGATATCTTCTCCTAGGACACATTATAATCAAAAATTACATGCAGTTTCCCTTGCTTGGGTTTTCTTGTTTACATTAACTACTGGGACTCTTTAGAGCTTAAATACCATAAGGAGACTAGAGTCTTGCTGACTATTCTAACATAGTGTATGCACAGCAACTTTTTTAAGAAGCGTAAATAGTTTTAGCAAAGGTGCCTTGGGCATATTACGAAGATGCTATTAGAAGCATGGTGCTTTCATAGTTATTGATTCTCACATGTATCTGGTAAGGGCTGAACATTCATACATATTTGTTTATTGGCATTATGCCAGAAATATCTTCAAATGTACACAGAGCCAAACTCAGCCATGAAAAACAGAAGGTTAATTCCTCCAAAATGTAACCATCCCTGGGTCTGTAGGAATGACTACAAGATAATGAAACTAATTGCTTAGCAAATGTTTGGGAATGTGTCATTACCTTCAGTTAAATCTTTAAAATTATTCAAATTTACTTCAATAAGGCTGTTGCACAATGTAATTTTTGAAAATAATATTAAGAAATTACATCATACAAATATTTATCTTCCTTTGCACTGCCCTTGGAGGTGGCAGTGATTTCTTACCTACAAAGATAAGCTAGAATTAAGCATCTTTTGGAATCTAATATGTGAAGGACAGAAAGTACATCTGATGTTAGACAAACCACTGTATCAAAATTAGGCACTGATAATAGTATGCTGGGGGGGGGAATCAAGAGCCAGATTTTAAAGTCCAATGTTGATTATAAAAGCGACACAGTGACAAAGAGCATGTACCCAGCAGCGACCAGCAGTTGATGGTATCCACAATGAACAACAAGAAATCCAAAACATTTTTTTACTAGACAAAACTGGGTACACCATTCCCTCTAACACTAATGAAATCACTTTGGGAAAAGCAGCTACACTGGCCATCAAGACTGTCAATCCTGATATTGCAAAGTCAAAAAAAGAGAATGAAATTAGAAACTGTTATTTTAGAATCTAGCAGAAGTCTTAGATAATATGAATGTGCAATATATAATGTTTTTATCATTTTTTTAAAGGTTTCACTTATTTACTTGACAGAGGAAGAGAGAGATCACAAGTAGGCAGAGAGGCAGACAGAGAGAGAGGAGGAAGCAGAATCCCCGCTGAGCGGAGAGCCCAATGCGGGGCTCAATCCCAGGACCCTGAGATCATGACCTGAGCTGAAGGCAGAGGCTTTAACCCACTGAGCCACCCAGGTGCCCCATAATGTTTTATAAATAAAGACAATAAGGCATATCTCTCATGCTTAGTGTCTAAGAGCTATACTGACTGCAATCAAATAGTTACTTCTTAGTAGTGAATTAGATTTTGAAAAACATTATTATAATTATAAAGTTCAATTCATTGGGCCTTCTGTTATTTTATTATTTTTTTTATCACGCATTACTTCCAGAGAGTTGTATTTGTTTGTTTGGCTTATAGATCAGTTACGATATTCAATTGCAACAGGAAAATGAGTATTATTCAATATTAATACAGAGGGTACCAGGCAAGACAGAGGGATGATGATGGCGACAATGATGATGATGATGGATTAGACACTTGGATTTAAGCTTCATTATGGTGAATAAGAAAAAAATAGCTACTCAGTAAGAATAAAACACAGGATGAGCACAAGCATATAGTTTTGAATAATTGCATAACAACTGAGGCATGATTCATTCATTTGGGTATGGAGAATTAGTATATAAGTCACAGAATGGGTATGTGAAGACATCTTAAATATGAGTCATATCTATCAACATAGGACAGGAGGGAATAGGTATTCCTGGAATGTATGAAGAAATGGCCTGATCAAATGTCCAGAGATATGAAAATTCATGCTATAATGGTGGTGAGAAACACAGTTAAATTAACAAATGATATATCAGTTTCTTTGTGGTAGAAATGGGGTCTTTGTGCTAGAGCGGAGACTGTGAATATCCTTTCTTCTTTGACTGAATAATAAAAGGACACCTATGTTGGGGAGGTAATACGCCAGATAAAGCTATCTCCATTTTGAAACATGCTAGCTGATTGGCATGGCCAATGGTCATGAAGTAGGACTTCACAAACTCTTTTAAAGGAATTCAATTGGCAGGCTCCTTTTGCCCTTCCCTTTCCCGGCTTCTTCCCACTTTAACAATTAACTGGGTGACTGCTGTTGCAGCAACCAAATCTCATGATGAGAACCAGGGTCCCATTTTAGGAATACAAGAGGTTAAGACTGTTTCTAGGGACACTGAAGACCCACAACATCCGGTTTGGACAATCTACCTCTAAGTTTTTAGTTATATGGGAGAAAAATAAATTCATGTCTTAACTCAACATTTTTAAAGTTTTAAGATAGAAGAGTAACCTTAGAGATGGACACTGGGGGCTCAGAAATTATATGCATACAATGATAAGTCTAATTTTTGGTACAGCTTAGGCAGTTAATATTTGTAGCTGTTATTACCACTGACAATAAAAACAGATGAGTCCAAGTAACAATAAAAACAGTTGAATTCAAGATGATTCCACATGTTTGTGTATTCTCAAGATCTGAGAAAGAAATTCCTCAAAAGGTATATCCAAGTTTATGATACACTGACAGTATCATCAGAAAATTAGGGGGTTTTGTTTAGATGCTTATGATCAAATTTTTTTTTTGGAAAAGCAGGACTCGTTAATATTCACAGCCATGTCTATGGAAACCTATGGGGAATTTGTTTTAGAATCATTCTAAAATTTCAATACGCGGTAACTTTTAAAAGAACTTTACTTCGATATGCAAGTGTTACTTAAGTATCATCAACTTTGAGATTTCCAGGTATCTTTTTTGATATAGGACCAAAAAGCACAAAGTCTGTTGAATATGAAAGTACCAGAGCTTCTGCCAAAACCTTCCACATGTTTAAACCTGGTTCCATGGCCTGGGCCTGGGGCTACATTTTGACCAATATGCTCATCCTGTGTTTATTTTCAGCTCTTTCTTTGTGTGTATGTGTGGGTTTTTTTCCCCCTAAACTTTGCCAACTCAGAGTACCTGAGGTCTGTGCTTGCAACACAAAGGTTTTCCAAATGAATTGCTAAAATTATTAAAAATCTGTGTGAACATTTGTTGGGATTTGTTACAAGCTACCTATTCAAAGGGGAGACAAAGTGCAGCCCATATTGAGAGAAATGGAACAGATGGTTAAAAACAAGCAATCTGATATTCCTGGACAATTACAATGTTTATGTGAATGAAAGAGAGGAGATTAGATACTTTTTCACTCCCCCCCTTCTCATGGAACATTACTTTGGAGTTTTCAAATAGCTTTTTCTTGTCTATTAGATAGCTTTATCCCAACATTACCATATAAAAAGGCAAACCAAAGGTCATTTTCAATTGTTACTTTTTAACAAATAAGAACACTGAGGCTCTAAAAAGTTAAATAACTTCTTTAAATTACTGTAGGTAGTAAGTGCTTTATTTTCTTCCTAGAATTTATTACTACCAAGGAATAAATTTGCAAATATGTATTTATCTTTTAGTAAAATACAAGTACAATAAAGTCAGGTTTTCACTGCTTGATTTACCTCCACATCACCTGTGACTAAAATAGCAACTGTCTCTTAGTGGGTTACAAAAATAAAATGTATGTTGTGTGTACATATGCAGTGTCAGAAGAAAGAACTGAACCCAAGGCTGCCTTTTTTCTTTTAAAGATTTTATTTATTTATTTGACAGACAGAGATCACAAGTAGGCAGAGAGGCAGGCAGAGAGAGAGAGAAGAGAAGCAGGGTCCCTGCCAAGCAGAGAGCCTGATGCGGGGCTCGATCCCAGGACCCTGGGATCAGGACCCAAGCCAAAGGCAGAGGCTTTAACCCGCTAAACCACCCAGGTGCCCCAGAACCTAAGGCTGCTTTATTCACAAAGCCCTGACTTCTGAGGAGTTTTGGTTGTAGTGATGTTGTCCTTGCAAGAATTTGAATACCTGAATCCTATGAAGAAATTCAGTTCTCTCTCACATAAAAAGAAAGTCATACAACAAACCAGAGCCAAATGGGAATCAAAGTTTCATTTTATCCATAGATGTCTAAGTGGCTAATATTCTAATTCAGATCCCAATTAAAGAGGCTGAGTAAAAACCCTGATCAAAAATAAAGCCTAATTACAACCTTTTTTTCCTCCCCTCAGTCTAAATAATTAAGAGCAATATGCTTATATGCTTAGCTGTAAATGGAGGAGAATCAGAAACTGGAGGACCAGAAGGAGGAAAGAGACTGATACACCCCAACAATGAGACTGAGCTCAAATACACTCTCTCATTCAGGCTGTGGAAAAGTTAGTGTGGCCATTGTGTTCTGTTGGTCCAGGACCTAAAACGGCTGTTTAACAAGTGGATGAAAAAAGAGGAAGCACATGAAAGAGTTAGGGAGGAGTCTCATTTTTTAATATATTTTTTAACCCTTTGAGATAATAATTCCACTCATTATTAACTGCAGCCAAATTCCAGTATGTTCTGACCAGTCTTATCACCAATATGTTTCTTACAGGATAGGGATAGAAAGGGAGGTTCATAAAGGACCTCAGTGGGCATATCTTGTGCGAAAGAAGGGGTATTTGGTCATCTCTTCCTACAATCTTCCCTTAATTAATCCTCAACCAAAAACCCATTAAGTGAGCAGTTTCCTCTGGTTTGTTGTTCTAACATTGAGGAAGGATTAAAAGGAGGGACTGATTCTCTAGAGGCCAAAATAAAAGATATCAGTACCTAAAGTTTGCCTCAAACCATATTTTTCCAGTACGCCTGTATACAACATTGTGTTTTGGGTATGCTACACACAAAGTTTACAGTGTCTCTCTCTTCTGGAAAGACAAAAATCAAACAGTGGTATTGGAAAAAAAAATCACTGGCAATATGAGACAAAATTGTAGAACTGAGCAAGTAATTACACCCGTCATTCAGTCTGATAGTTTAGCTACTCTGCATGCCCTTTTCTCCAATAAAAGTGATATACACCCCATGTGTCTTGGTAATTGCTTCTGGTCTTCATTTTGGTTTATGGAATGGAAAGTCTTGTTAAGTGCTGGCAAGGTCCTTAGAGGTTTTCACAAAAGGTATAGTTGATAAAGATTTACCAAGCACAGTTTTACCAAGCCATCATTTTTATATGTAAAAAAAGAAAATTAAAAAAAATAAGGATTAGGAAGACAGAATGAATAATCCATGGTCACACACCTCAGTTACTGGCAACAATGATCTATAACATGGGTAAACTAAATCCTAGCCTGTTCATTTTTTATCTCATATGCTCACACAATTAATCTACTTCCAATTCAATATTTTTGATTTATTGTGCTGCATCCCTGATTTAGCACATACACATTTTTTTTACTTCCATGACTTTCTCCAATTGAATAACCAAAAATATACACACTTAAAATGCAGTGAAAGAGACCAATAATTATAATTTACTCTCGTAAGAACTGTAGCTAAACGTCCCTCTGGGCTATGTAGGATTCAAATATCTCTCAAAAATGGCAAGA
Organism: Mustela erminea; assembly: GCF_009829155.1. Taxonomy (NCBI): domain Eukaryota; kingdom Metazoa; phylum Chordata; class Mammalia; order Carnivora; family Mustelidae; genus Mustela; species Mustela erminea. The sequence continues at coordinate 38,363,246 of NC_045632.1, forward strand.
TAGGGAGAAGGGGGTGGGATTATGGACATTGGGGAGGGTATGTGCTTTGGTGAGTGCTGTGAAGTGTGTAAACCTGGTGATTCACAGACCTGTACCCCTGGGGATAAAAATATATGTTTATAAAAAATAAAAATTTAAAAAAATGGCAAGATAGAAATAATTCAAAAGTAACCTATGTTCCTCTTCATTGTTCCTGGTATAAAAAAAAAAAAAAAAATCTCCCCTTTCTTTCTTTATTCTCTTTCAAGCACTCTGTCATCTCAACTCAGTATCTTAAGTTAAAATATAAAAAGTAAATAAGGCAGGAAAGAGAAGGAAAAAAATAAGTATCTAGGTTTTTGTATTTTAGAACTACAGTCCTCAGGAAAACTATGAACATCAGGGAATAGAAAAAATGGAAGAAAAGAAATAAATGGACACAGAAAATGAGCAAGTCTCCTTTCCCTACTCCCCACACCACCTCTTGCCTGGATTGTGGAAAACAATATTATTTTCTGTGAAAGCAGGATGAAGAAAACAGACCACAGCAGAGTCTTCAATAAGTCCTATATGGAGATGCAAAAAAAAAAAAAAAAAAAAAAAAAGCCTATTTCTTGTTCCCAGAGCAGAGTCTTTAGAGGACAACAAGACATCAGAGACGGAAAGCTTGCATGGTCAAGGTAGGCAAATTGGAACAAAGTTACCCAGGTGGAAATGCTTGTGTCCCAGCAGGACTCAGAATCAATATAGTATTCTAGTGCCTCCAAGTGGTAGATTTATGTACTAAAGAGAGCATTCAAAAGAATTTAAGATTCTAATGTATCTGAATGAGGATCTATGTGCACAAATTGGAGAATAGAGCCATCTGCCTTCCCAACCCTAAATTTAAGTTATGTCCAGCCCTTCAGAAACGAAACGCGGACAGCCAGCTTCCGGCCAAAAATTTAAAAATAAATAAATAAATAAATAAATAAGAAAGCTTCAAATAGACCAAAATTAAGTTTCTGCCACCACAGTGTTATAATGAAGATTTACAATGGAAATAATCTTGATTTAACTCATTAAAAAAACACAAAGAAAAATATGTCTTTGTTAACTGGGGTCCATACCTGTTGCGAAAGTAGCAATCTTCTCCCATGATCCAACACTCTGACAAACTTTGTCATTTCTCCAGGCAAATTCTGCAATAAAAAAATTACAGTCAATCATCTACCTCAAAATATTTCTTGTATGCCCTTAAAGCAAACTGTTTTGCTATCAGACAGATGGACACTGATGATGAGTCGATCTGTGAATATATACATGCACATTATGGTCTGCCATAAAAGGATATATGGAATTTATAATCGGATAATCCTGTAAAGAAAAAAAAAAAAGCATATACCAATAACTGTGTAATTCCCCTGCCCCTTCTCTGTTAAATGTTCATATCAGTGCTATTCTATCTTTTGGTAAACTGCATGGACCTACTTCTATTGAGCACATGAAGTCCTCAACGCTTCTCAGGCTCCCACCTGACCCCAGAAGGCTCACATCTGTCAACATTGCCTCTTCTTGAAGAGAATGACAGAAAAGAGAATTCTATGAATCAGAATATCCCCCGTTATCAGTAAACAGTGTGTGTTCAGTCTTGTGTTTATCATAGAGGTTGACAGAAACTCCAAATAGAAAATGCAGAGAAAGAAAGAGGGTAAGAAGTCATCATTTGATTTCCTGGTAGAGTTAGCATGCTGGAAATGCAAAACATGTGTTTTGACTCCCCTTTCTAAGCAGTATTAACTTTTCATAATCTGAGCATGCTCTGTATAATACTTACAGAGACTGCCTTGCATTTTGCAATTTCATTTGTATTTTTATGGCTTATTTTTAAAAAATGTCTGATCCACTAATTAAACAATAAACTCTACAAAAACAATGACCACACCTATTTTCTCTGCTTTACGATTCCAGAAATTATGATAGTAGATGACACATAGTAAATAAATGCAAGATAAATAATTTTGAATGGAATTTTAAATTATTTGTATTCTAAATATGAATTGTTTCATTGACTCAATCAGCCAGTTGGAAAGTGACTAAGAATCATGATATATGTTGGGTAGAGATGTATCCAGTATTGTGTGTGTGTGTGTGTATGTGTGTGTGTATTCATATTCATATATATATATTTATGAATAGTACATCTATATATGCAATGAAATATTACTCAGCCACCAAAAGGAATGAAATCTTGCCATTTGTACCAACATGGATAGAGCCAGAGCATATTATGTTATGGATAATAGGACAGTCAGAAGAAGACAAATACCATATGATTTCAGTCATGTGGAATTTAAGAAACAAAAGAAGTGAACATAGGGCAAGAAAAAAAGAGGGAGGGAGGGAGGAAGGCAAACAAGATACTCTTAACTATAGAGAAGAAACTCAGGGTTACTGGAGGGGTAGTGGGTGGGGATGGACTAAATGGGTGATGGGTATTAAGGAAGGCACTTGTGATGAGCACTGGGTGTTATCTATAAGTAATGAATCACTCAATTCTACTCCTGAAACCAATATTATACTATAGGTAATTAAAATTTAAATAAAAACTTAAAAAAAGAAGGACATTTATTATGTTTTAGACTGAGGGGGGAATCCCAGAAAGGAAAGGGATAGACAGAAAATAGGACTCCAAATTCTGTGTGTAAATTCTACCCAAATCTCCCTTTGTCTAGTAAACTACTTAGTGATAACTGAAAAGGTCAAACAAATTAAAATAATCTTAGACGTATCAAGAATGATGAAACTACTCCTGTAGTTTTCTCAAACACCAAAATATTTTGTAAGAAAATATTCCGAACAAATTCACATCAGCAAATTTGACAATTTAGATGAAATGGACAAATTCCTTTAGAAAATCAATGTATAAAATTGATGTAAGATAAAACAAAATCTGGATAGCCCTATGTGTATTAACAAAATTGAACTTGTTAGTAAAAAAATGTTACCAAGAAAATGTGAGCCCCAGATGCATTCACTGCTGAATTCAATCAAGCATTCAAGGAATAAATAACCCCAATCTTCACATAAACTTTCAGAATATATATACAAGAGAAGGAAATTCTGGATTAATGCCATGAAGCCAACATAACACTAATATCAAAAACTTGGCAAGAGATTATTTACTTAAAGATTATTATTTTTAATAAAGATTATTATTATTTATAGATTATTTATTTATTTATGTGACAGGCAGAGATCACAAGTAGGCAGAGAGGCAGGCAGAGAGAGAGAGAGAGAGAGAGGTAAAAGCAGACTCCCTGCTGAGCAGAGAGCCCGATGCGGGGCTCAATCCCAGGACCCGGGAATCATGACCTGAGCCAAAGACAGAGGCTTTAACCTACTGAGCCACCCAGGCGCCCCAACAAAAACATTTTTATAAGATCAAATTACAGATTAATGTTCCCTAAGAACAGATGTGCAAACATCTTTAATAATTGTAAATTAGGGATGCCTCGGTGGCTCAGTTGGTTAAGCCACTGCCTTCGGCTCAGGTCATGATCCCAGGGTCCTGGGATCAAGTCCCGCATTCGGCTTCTTGCTTGACAGGGAGCCTGCTTCTCTTTCCTCTTCTGCCTGCCACTCTGCCTGCTTGTGTGTACTCTCTTTCTCTCTGATAAATAAATAAAATCTTTTTAAAAAATTGTAAATTAAATCCATCAATATATTAGGATGATAACATACCATGATCAAACAGTTTGTTCCAGAAAAACACAGAACAGGGCGTATAGCTCAGTGGTAGAGCATTTGACTGCAGAAAAACACAGAATAGTATTTGGAAATCAATTAAAATAATTCACCACATTAACAAAAGAATAGCCGTGTGTCAATGAATGCAGAAAAAGTATTTGATACGTCTTATCACCCAATACCCACCGAAAATACAAACTTTCAGAAAATTAGGGACAAAATGAACTTGGTCTTATAGATAAAGGGACTTATACAAAAAACTGAGAGCTAACATCAGAGTTAATATGGAATGTTTTCTAATAATATTGGAAACAAGGCAAAGACCTCTACATGGATCTGTGTAACAGAATGGGAGTACGTGTGTGTGTGTGTGTGTGTGCATCTGTGCACACATTGTGTTTTCAACAAAGCTGTCATGGTAATTCATTAGAGAAAAAGTTTTTTCAGCGAACTCTGGGTGGAAGGATTAGAAATCCACACAGAACAAGAAATAATAAATTTGGCCTTTACCTTGCACCATATGTACAAATGAACGAAAACTGATCATGGTCCTCCATATAAAAGTTTAACTTGTAAATCTTCTAGAAGGAAACATTGAAGAAACTCTTGATGACTACAGAACAAGCATTATTTTTTTTTTTTTTAGACAGGATACACTTTAAAAAGTACAATTTGGAATTCATAAAATTTTTCTAAAATGTTACCTCTTTAACAGGTACATATTTGTAAAACATTTCTGATAAAGGAGACTTATTCAGAGTAAAGCAAAAACTTAAATATGGGAATGGGCAAATGATTTAAATAGACTTAATGGAGTTCAGGATACCCCACACCCAAATATGGCACCTTGGCATACTGAATGAGCTAAAATAATTTGAGAAATAGAATGTACAGTAAGAAATTTCTGACCTTTCTCTGAAGGAGTTCATAAAATGCTCTTGTGAGACATGCCCTCCCTATAACCTGGAGAAAAGGAACATTCTTATCTCCATGGCACCTGGAGAAATCTGGACAGGACCTGGTTTGTCCCCTAGTTGACTATACTTAGATCACATCCTTTTCATCTGACCACGTTTTTCATCACTCCAGTTTTCATCATGTTTAGCATTAGGACACTCAGGTTTCACTGCTTCCTTGGGTCTTCTTACCTTTCTAAGGCTCTTGTGTCATGCAAAACCAGTATTAAAAACCTTTGTGTGCACATCCTGTGTCACAGAAAATCAAGCCCAGAACTTAGAAGAGTAGAGGAAAAAGATAGTTTCCTTCCATACAAAAATACCCCACAAGTGAAGAAAAATGATTGAACCATAAGGGGGAAAAAAATTCAACATTATTACACATTGGGGAAATGTAAACTAAAACCACAATGGTATGCCACCCAGTAGAAGGTTTAAAATTAACTGAGCTGATGGTACCAAGTGCTAGCAAGAACACTGACAAGAGCTCACATACATGTTAGTAAAAGTATTAAATGGTAATACCATTTTTTAGAACTCTTTTGAAGTTTCTTTAAAAAAGTTAAGCATGGGGGCACCTGAGTGGCTCAGTGGGTTAAGCCTCTGCTTTCAGCTCAAGTCATGATCTCAGGGTCCTGGGATTGAGCCCCGCATCAGGCTCTCTGCTCAGCGGGGAGCCTGCTTCCCCCCTCTCTCTCTGCCTCTCTGCCTACTTGTGATCTCTGTCAAAAAATAAAATAAAAAGAAATCTTAAAAAAAAAAAAGTTAAGCATGCAGTCACGATATGACCCCTATTTAGCAAAGATAAATGAGGATGTATGTCCACACGAAATGGTGTACATGATGACCACAACAGATTTATCTTTAATAACCAAAACCCTAATGCTGCAAATGCCATTCCAGTTGACTGGGATGAACAACTTGTAGTCTTTTATCTCAGAGGAAAAAAAAAAAAAAAAAAGTAAACAAGGAAGGAAGGGGGAGGAAGGAAGGACTAAGAACATGAGCACATTTTAAAAATATCACGTGGGGTGAGGAAGTGGTAAACAAAAGACTGTATGCCCTGGGCAAAGGTAAAGTCATATGTAATGACTGGAGGTTCAAAGGGTTGGATAGACTACAAAGTGACACAAAGAAACTTTGGGGGTGAAGCAAGTATTCTGTGTCATGGCTGTGGTGATGGTTCTGCCCACTGTGGTGACTGTATCTGCCCAAACTGACTGTTTGTACAATTTAAATGAATTCAGTTAAATATATATTACATGTGCTTATAATATATATAAAACACCACAATAAAACTCATTAGAGAAAAAAAACTACCATGAGTAAACTTGAGCTCTGGACACCTAACTTTAGCAAATGAATTAGTTTATTCTAATTTCCTCTCCAGCAGAGAAGTCCCACTTACAGTACTCCAGGTCGAAAGACGGATATACAATGAAAAATTGAGTGATTTAAGTATATAACAGGACTTTTAACAGGGAAGATACATAATATCCATTTTCAAAAATAGAAGAGAATAAGGCCAACACCCAGAAACAAGAAAGAGTGGGGAAGAGAATGAAAAGAAAAAGAGAAATAGGATTACAAATCCATTCAAATTCCCAATCTTGCCAGCCCTATCTCCAAACGGCTTCCACCTCTTCCAACTATGGGATGTTAGGGGTCTGAAGTGTTTGAGCTGCACTGAGTTGGGTTTTGGCCACAGTTTATCTAAAATCAATCTTTTGTGTACATGCCTATATCAGTGTTCTGGAATTTCTTTTACAATTTTAAAATTTCTGAACAACACTTATTTGATACTTTCAATAAATGGTGTTCACTCAGTTGGCTATCCATGTAAGAAAACTATATCCTGCCCTCATCTCTTATACTCAAAAATCAATTACTGATGGATTGCAACTCTAAATATCAAAGACAAAACAGTAGAGCTTCTAAGGACAAAGAACAGTGAGTATCTTTATAAAGTGAGGTACTTATATATACATATATACATGTATATATATTTCATAATAAAACATATACATATAAATTACTTCACAGTAACACTATTCATGTTAATTAAGAATGGAAAGCTTATGGGGTGTTCTAATGGTCTGATTCTTAGTCTGCATGCTGGTAATGAGGAAATATCCAGTTCATGAAACTTTATCAAGCTCAATACTTATGGTACATGTACTTTCTCCCATACATAAAAACACATCACAGTATCTGGCACAGATACAGTAACTAGCAAATGAGTAATATGTGTCATCATTGTTGTTATCATGGCCTATGTCTTCACTGGAGAGGATGGTCTGAAAAATGGCTAGTGATCTCTACTTGTCCTACTTTATACTGTGCTTACACAAGCACTTAAAAAATTTTACTTTTTTTAAAAAATTACATTTTAACCTTCCTTTCCTCTTCTTTATTGTAAGTTCCTTAAAGCAGAAATTATGACTTATTCTGTCTTTTTAAAAATTTATCTGTCACCCTACAACAATATTAGTGAAGGAAGACATGTGCCTGCATTCACACATATGCAAACACACACACACACACACACACACACACACACACACACACACTCCTGTAAAAAGAGACCCTCTCATTCTCTTGAATCCTGAATGCAGGTAGGGAATTTTACAAAGACACACAGTAAGAATGATCATCACTCACTTCTGCAGTGTTTTGACATTTATGTGGCACTAATATAATTGTAAAAAATAACGCAACCATTATTGAATCATTATTGGCGTATTCATTTTATGTTCATTGGTTGAAATCTGCACCATGTGCATGTTAAGAGTTTAGTTAGAGACTTAGGTGCACAACATTTTATTCCCAGAAGTAAAATGGAAACACTTAGAGAAGTTAGAATAATTACTGAATATTTTAAAAGTGCATGTGTGTAAGCATTCATGTTCCCCTGATTCTCTTATTACATGATTTAGCCTTGTTTCTTTGCTTTTTTCTTTAATTCCTCATGAGCTAAGGGGTATTTCTGTGCTAAAAGATAGCGCTTAGCATACAGAGAGAATCCCAAGCACTGCAAAAGGTATTTTTATCCTTATTTATTATTAATAGTAATGATAAAAATAACTACAATTTATTGATCGCCAAACCTACAACCACCACTGTGGTAAAAGATTTATATTAGAACAAATTCTTATTCTGATATATATATATGTATGTGTGTGTGTGTGTGTATATATATATATATATATATGTATTTCATTTATTTATTTATTTCACTTCTACAGATGAAGAAACTGATGTCCAGGGTAATCTAAAACATACTCAAGTTCCCACTGTAAATAAGTGGCAGAACTGAGATTTAAATACAGAATCTCCTGACTTTGTTCCACATTTCAAAGCAAAGATACTAATTCCAGAATAACTTACAAATAATTTGTTTTTCTTCCTTTCTTCAGTTCTTCATCCCTCTCCTTCCTTCTCTTTCTTATTTTCCTTCCCCTCCCCCCTTTCTCTTCTAAGACATTGTTCCGTGCTGGTGAGATCAAAGGAAGGGCTTACACTGTAGGTTTAATAAAGGCTCTGTAAGGTAAACTGGGGTTTCTGTGGGCTCTCAGGAGGAAAGAGTTTAAGTTGGGGGGAAAAGGAAGAGCAGAGCTCAGAGAGGAATGTAAATGTGGAGCACATAGGAACAGAGAACAATCCCATTTGGACGGAGTATAAAATTGATCAGGGTCAGTGGGAGGAGGTGGGGCCATTTTGAAACCATCCCATCATTAACTTTGGCCTTGAGGCTGGATGCGTACAAGGTTGTGGTTATACCCCGACTCCTGGTCCTGTTGGAAGTAAAACAATGATGGCTAGTGGAACATTCATTTCATAATGACATCCTGGTGAGAAAAACGAACCAACAAGAGTTTGCTTTGCAGTAGATTCTACATGCTTCCCTCCAAGTAAGTTCAAACATCATGGACTTCACCCACCTCCCACTGCAACTCGGGGCAGGGGTTTCCAGGAAGGTGGGTGTGAAAGGTGAATGAAGAAGAAGAGTATTGTAGCAGTGACAGAAATATGTTTAAAAGAGTGATGACAACCATCACCAGCTACTGGCTATGTACAGAGGTTTTGCAGAATGGAAACAAAGACTTGTGAAGATGTCCAGAGATCTTGTGGAGAGCTATGGGCATAAACCTTGGGTGCCTTTTTTAAGGAAAACAAAGCAAACAAACAAAACTACAATGAATATTGCCAGTCAAGTCAATCAGTGCGACCTATGAAGTCCCATATGTGGTTTCTTTAAGCCCCAATTTGTGAACAGCCTGAGTCATATGGAAACAGAAATGATCAGTCCTATAAATACCTTTGCAATCTTGTAATTCCTTCTTCCATTCTTCCTTTCTCCTTTCTTTCTTAACTTCCTTCCTTTACTCCCTCCCTTTCTTTTTGCTTTTTAAGAATGTAATCTTGTGGGGCACCTGGGTGGCTCAGTGGGTTAAAGCCTCTGCCTTCAGCTCAGGTCATGATCTCAGGGTCCTGGGATCAATCCCAGCACTGGGCTCCCTGCTCAGCAGGGAGCCTGTTTCCCTTTTTCTCTCTGCGGGCCTCTCTGCCTACTTGTGATCTCTGTCTCTGTGTCAAATAAATAAATAAAATCTTTAAAAAAAAAAAAGAAAAAAAAATGTAATCTTGACACGGTCTCTAGAGATGATAGCAGGAAAATGAGATGGTAAGCAATTCAAGGGTAGATATAAGCAATTCAGATTTAGAGTTTGTGTGTGTGTGTGCACATACACATGCACATGTGCACCCTAGATAATATACTGAAATTCAGCATGTCTCAATTTCCTCTATTACTGTAAGTAGATGAATTCCTACCATCTGCCTGGCTCTGTGCATTAACTCAATCCTCACAGACATTATCTGAGGTAAGTACCATCATTTCTCCCATCTTGCAGAAGCAGCAATTGAACTATAGTGAGGTCAAACTACCCGAAAGTGGCAAATTCAGGATGTTAAATAAGGTCACTGTCCTAAATTGCCTATTTCAATCAGAAAGTCAGAAAAAGGTAATGATGAAAGACGTTGTCGTTGGTATCACACAAACTGTGATATTACCAAGACTTTAGTTTAGTGGGTCAATTTTTTGCAATAAGCTGGTTTTTCCTACCCATCAAATGATATATCTTAGGAAAATACTCTGTGGTTTGCCAGCCACTGTGATAAATGGAAATATAAAATGCTGGTTGTCTTCCAAGTGGTTTACAGTTTCCAAGAGCTGATCTAATTTAAGTAGTTGGAGAAAAAATTAAACAAACACAATTTGGTGGACATCTCCTTATTTTGTTGACCCTGCTCAGACACAAATGATGCCTTTCCACTCAGCTAACTGTGCATTTGCAAAGCTGTCTTTGTAGACATGGTAGACAGAAAGCTTTTCACTGTCAAAACAAAGCTACTAGCTGTCTTCTCCGGTTATCAATGTTTTTAACACTAGCCATTTCAAAAGGAATCAGCACCAGTGGCTAGGAAAATGCCTGCTGGGAAGCCAGTGGCAAAAATCATCTCTCCTTAAATGAGAAAATATGTGACAAATGCACACTTACAATAGTGAATTAGAATGCCTTTGGCAAGTCTGGAAGTAATACAGCGGAGCAGTATTTCTGACACTGAGTGCATACTCTTTATTTTGAGTTCAGGTATTAAATGTTAGCAAGGAAGATGACAATGAAAATTGGTTGAATACAAACATTGCCTAAGATGGTAAAATGAGCCAAACTTTATTGATATCAGATCTACCTTGTTTATATCTTTCCTAATGCTATTTTCATCACATCCTTATGCAAACAGTGCCTATGTGATATCCACTTTATAGAAAGGAGGACTGCAGTACATACAGAATCATTAACTTTCTCAAGACATATACTAGCCTTTGGAAAGATAGAAGAATCAAACCCAGGTGGTCTCATACTGGAGCTTATGTAATTACATACTACACATCAGTGTCTCTCTAGTTACGGAAATCAGAACCCTTCTTTCATTTAATATTCATACTAACCTTATAAACTATATATGGCCAATACTATCTGTAAGGAAGCAAAATTTCAGAGGGATTAGCTTTCCCAAGTGACATAGCTAATAACGAATCAGAAAAAGATACTGACCTAGAAGGTAATTTTTTTTTTCTGCTAAAACTGATTATTCTGAATCACTTTTTTGTGTGTTGTTGTTAGGAAATAATTATTCCTTTCTGAAATGCATGCAATGAAAACCTAATCCTAGTCATTCATGAAGGAGTGGTAAGCAAGATGTTTAGGCTAGTAAGAAGTTTAATTGTCACGGTTTCCAAATACCTTAACAATTTCAAAGCCTTACCAAAAGAACTTTCTACTGCATTTGCATTCTCTTTCAAAGAAAGCTCTCATGTGATTAGTGCTTTGTCCCCAGATGACAAGTTGCAAATGAGGCATTTTCCTTTAAAATGTTTTCAACTTGGGGAAATCATTTATCCAAGCAGGAGACTCTCCTCACTGACCCCAACACCTGGGAACCAGAAAACTTTGATCACCAAGCAATACTTCCTTGCATTTCAAAGAAATACCACAAAGGAAATTAGCATTGCAAGGTTAGTACTTGCAGCGGAGAGAAAGAATATTATTCTAAAGCTTTAGTATCTAGCCAGAGTGAATAATCACAGGTGGTTCAATGCCTCTGGCATTTACATCCCCTGGACTTACATGCTGATCTTGAATTAAAAACTGTATCCCTGTTATTTATTGAATCTTAACCTTAATGAAAATGTTTGACAGTAAAGCAATGGGCATTGATGTTGAAACTGAAGTATCCTTGCCACATGGCTAATTGAATATCACATTTGTAATTAATTTGTGACCTATAGCACCCTTTTCATGGTGATAGTTATAAGTATGCATATCACCTCTAAACACCAAGTGAAGAAATATCACTTTCTAGAAGCTGAACTTTGTATGCATACAAAAACAAAAAGGTCAGTTTGCATTATACAATTTAATGGTTTTCTTTGCTTTCTGGAATATTTATACTGCCAGCGGGTGGGTATCACTAAGTTGTTGCTGAAGTCCGACTGGAAACCAGCACGGGTGTAGCTCTTGGTGTTGGGAGTGTGAGCCAGAGAGACACCATTCCTGACCTCATGGAATTCTCCCACAGTTGGTTCTAGCATTTCTTCCTCTTGGAGAAATCTGATAAATTGATACTCATGTCAACCACTTTTACTCCAAAACGAAGCATAAGATGTGATTCTTCCCCAAATCCACTTCCACAATAAAACTGTGTTTCCTCAATTTACTGTCAGAACCTTCTTATTAGAATAGTTTCTAATTATCTTTTTCTCGGGCTGATTTCCAAATCAGTCCAATTTCTTAGAAAGAAACCTGGTCCAGAAAACCTGGGGACTTTCGAAGTTCAAAAAACATAGCTGTTTACCTGAATGTGACATGTCTAACCTCTTGTATCTAGATGCCATGACAATTATAGTAAAGATGGTCCGGCATTTGGAGACCAGTAAAAAGAACATTATTTGTGATACTCATTGCAGACTGTAAGGAAGACTTTATTGAAGGAGAACATTACAGCAGTGGTAGGGACCACTGTAACGGAGTCTTACGGTGGGGAGAGAGATTGGGCTCAACTCTGAATACTGCGTGGGCAACTGAGAATATATATCCACGGACAAGACTGAGGGTCAACAGATGGAAACCCCAGAGCGTAAGGAAGAATTCTTGCTAATCTAACCCAACAGGATTCTTGCTGAAGGCAGGCCAGCATGATCAGACATCAACTATTTTAGTAGCTGAAAATCATTCCAGCTGAAAGCAGGACTTTGATAACAAAAATGGCCCAGAAAGATATCTAAATATTCAAGGTATCTCCACTTCAGGGATGTATAGGCTTTCATTAAAAAGAAAAAAAAAAAAGTTTCTCTCATGTGATGTCCTATCAAGTAACAACTTACATAGATCTTTAATTTGAATTACTTATTTGCATACCCTACAAATTACTTATAAAGTGATACTGAGTACCACTGCTGTCTCCTAGAAGGAGGAAAAGAGAATGAGAATATGAGAGAAGAAAAAAAAAGTAAGAAAAAAATAAAAGTAAACAAAGGAAATACTTCTCAGAATTAAAAGGGAAATAGCTATTATTAAAATCCAAAAATTGATGTCTCTCTTAAAATACACGACGCAATCTAGATATGATTTCCAGAAGATGATAGAACCAGCACACAATAACCAAGTGTAAGGACTCCGCATTTCCCTGTGTGGATAAGTATATGTTGTAAAATGTAAAACATGTATACAGTTGCTCCATTAATAAGGTGCCAACCCCTGCAGAACAAAAAATATATGTAGAACTTTTAGTTCTCCAAGAAACTTACCTATATACAGCCTACAGTTGACCAGAAGCTGTATCAATAGCAAACAATAGCAAACTTTGTATGTAATATGTATTATATACTGTACTCTCACAATAACATGTTACAGGAAAGAAAATGTCATTAAGAAAATCATAAAGAAGAGAAAAAACATTTACAGTACTATATTGAAAAAAACCCGAATATATATAGACCCACACAGTTCAAACCATGTTGGGTCAACTGTGCATAGAGCATGCAGATACATATGTATTGGGGCATCTATCTTGGACAATAAAGCTTTCCTGGGAGGTTCAATTTTCTTTTATCATAATTTCACAAATAAGCATGCTGAAAATATAGACAAATAGATGTGAACTGCTTTATTACTAATTTGGCATTTTATAAACACACGCTGAGTGCCGAGAGCTAAAGAAAGGTCTACGTTTACTAGAAACAAAGAGGTTACAGGGCTGAAATCTATGTGTGAGTCAAAAATGTGTTCCAAAGTTCTCCTCTAGCATTCATGCAAGTGCTAGCATCACATAAATGCTGACTGCATCTCGAGGTGCTGTCGATTTTACCTTAAAAATAGATTTGAATTCATTTACCACAGGGCACAGAGGAAAGAAGAATGAATCAGGAGGATCTCAAAGTGAAGATGCGTAGACCCAAGAGACAGAAGACATACAGGAGGTAAAATGTAATTTTGAGGGGGGAAAAAAATCACGAGATAAGATTGGATTTTTCGGTATAATTTTTCTGAAAATGCAATTTGTAACAAGTTATATTGTCTGTAAAGAATCCCTACTGCACTTCTAATGTGCTTTTTTAGTATCTGAAACATAAAAGCACATCGGAATACATCATGTGCAAACCATGGCATTAAACAGATTAGAAAAACTAAATGTCATACAGTAACATGGTCGGTTCTTGTGCAGTTAATTTAGTAGAAAGGCAGAGAATCGCTGCAGGAAACACTTTCTGTAGTTATGCTCCCTGCAGCTAAAATACCTTGTATACCTTTTTTTGAAGGAACAATAACTTTGCTGAAGTGATAAATTTAAAGCTTATGTGGTTTTAGGATGGCACCTCAGCTAAATTATTCCTGAAGTGGGTTGTATATTGAGAGACATAGATGTTAGAACAATTGAGCAAGGTCCCCAGCTTCCTCTACTGCCCAGAGTCCTCTGGCCATCACGTCCTTTATTAGCCTCATTGGGTATCATCTATTCCAATGAAATTAATACCTTGAAAAGAACTACTTTCTTGTCATTGACCTCCCACTCTGCGGAGTCTCTCTCTTTAAGGTTCTTGGTTTTTACACAGCCTTATGGTTAATGCACCACACAAAAGAGGCATTTTTCTACCTTCTCTTAAAAAAATAATACACTGAGACTTGACATTATCTGGCCACCAGGTTAAGAAAGTTAAATTGAGCATCACGTATTCTCCAGTGGTCTTAGAGCCAAGTCTATCACTCCTGTTAATTAGAGCTTTTCATGTGGGTTCTGACTGAAATCACCTTGGTTGCTTTCTTCAGCTCTCACCTAATTCTAATTAATCCCCTTGGATCATTACCCCAGCTCCAGCCTCCCATCGTCATTCCTACCTCATGATTCATCTCATTCGAAAAACTGATAAGTGGGCTACTAATATCAGCTAGGTAAGATGTACAATTGTAAGCTCACCACTACGCAGTTTGCTAATGATAAAGGATGGCCCTCCTTATGGCAAGCATTACAGAGTATCATTGCCTAATGCCCTTTAACTTGGGTAATTAAGCACATCAACAGTAGTGATAATTTTTTCACAGTGGGGGTTAAGGAAAAACTGGAACAAAAAAATATACCTTGCCCTGACCAAGCTGACATCTCTATAAAACTTAAGCAGATTTAATGAAAGTGCTTTACATATCAGTGACTAAGCAGTAAGTGCTCTCTTGGCCTTCTGAATTCCGAACAAAGTCCACTTATAGAAATTTTTAAGCCTGATCAATGATATATGAGGGGGGGAATGATGACCCCATCCCAAAGATGTCCATACCCCAGTGTCTGGATCATGTGAATAATATATTACATGACCAAAGCAACTGTAGATGTCATTAAGGTTTTGAATCTTGAGATCAGGAGATTATCTTGGAATGTCATGATAAGCCAAGGGTAACTTCGAGAATCTTAAAGGTTGTGGTCAGAGGGAGACATATTATCAAAAGCACAGTCAGTGACATGCAAAGCTGCTGGTTTTGAAGATGGAGAAATGGAGAAAGACACAAGAAATACATCCATCTCTAGAGGGTAGAAAAGGCAAACAGCTTGTTTCCTAGCAGCTCCAGAAGGATTGTAGCTGGGCTAACATCTTAATTTCAGCTCAGTGAGACCCTGTGTTGGGTTTCTGAATGTACAGAGCTGTAAGATTAAAATTTTCTGCTGTCTTAAGCACTAAATTTGTAATAATTTGTTATAGCAGCAATAGAAAACTAATGCAGATAGGAATTTAGGAGAACATCTCCTTCAGTGTAAGAACCATAAGGGGCTTATTAAAGGTTGTATTCATAGCACCTATCAGTGTCTGTTGCATAACAGAAGTTCAATAATTATTTTTCAATCAATAAGTATTAATTGACACCCTACTAGGTGTCAGTGACTTCATGTACCTACTATGATAAGAGCATTTTCTCATTGATGAGGAAATTGAAATTCATTTTGGTGAATTACTAGTTTTGGCCATGTAGCTATAAAACAAATTAAAAATTCAAATCACAGCTTTTTTGACAGGATGAAGCCTATGGCTATAAAAATGTTCCTAATTTCTGTAATTGTCACCTAGCTTCCTGAACAAATCTTTTAAAATTTTGGTCCTTATTGTGCATCCTCCAAATTTTTACAAGTGATAGCTATAGCTCTTCTCGCTCTTTGAAGAAGTTACAAATGAAATGAAAAAGACACTTGGAGTTCTTCGAAGGGTAAAGTAGATAAAACTAAGATGTTTGTTAAAATAACGAGAGCTAACATCTACATGATACTTTCTACTTGCCAGCCATGGCTCTATTGACTCTTTTTTTTTACTTTAACATAGTTATTCTTCAAAATAACTGTAAAAATGGCGTAGGAAATGAAGGCAGAAGAAAAAGTTACTAAATTTCCTTATACCTACAGCCCACTGACAAGTCCTTGAAACAGTCAGAGTGACATTCCTCTAGAAACTCAACTGCCTAGATGTTCACTCTTTGCTAAGGGCAAAAGGCAATCCTAGCCTGAAGACCCTCCCCACCCCACCAGGATCCTGTAAGTCTACTTTAACATATAAAAATTCCTTTAGAAATTTCCTTTATCTCTAAACCCCTAAGATACATATTGGCAATCAGGTCCCAAGCATATTGTCCACTGATAAACATCTGAAGGGTCTCATGACATTTTCCCAAAAATAGCTAGACCCCTCAAGGTCCTGAAAACCTTGCTTCTGAATTTCTTAGAGACTTATGCTATCCCTAACCCCCTCCCAACTTGAAAGTATATAATGGGCCACTCCTAATGACCCCAGTGCAGCTCTTTCTGCTCAGAGTCCTGTCCCCCTCCTTTAATAAAACCACCTTTTTGCACCAAAGATGAATCAAGAATTCTTTCTTGGCTGTCGGCTTCAAACCCTAACATCTTTCCTACATTGAAAGGTACATGTTATTGGTTGCTTCACCTGGATAAACAGTCAGAGGTAGTAATAATAATAATAAAATAAGTTCCTTGAGACCATGTTTTAGGAATGCCACGAGTGGGATACAAACACATGAAATATGGCACCAAAGGTCACATATTTCACTAAAGAACCTTTACCACAAAGGGTTCTGACATAATGTCCTCTAGCCAGGAACCTTAGCCTTCTTTGCAAAAGATTTTTGCCAATCTGTTGAAAACTGTGGATTGGCTTCCACAAGATATGCAGAAGCATATTGTGGACATGTAAATTTTTATGGAGTGTATTTTGGGAATCAAAGACATAAGATTAGGGAAACATACATGGTAAAAAATAAATTCAGGATCTCAGATGCAGGATCACAATCAAATTACTTTTACAGTTGAATTTTGATTTGATATAGAGAGACTGGTGAACTATCACAGAGCCAATGAAATGTCTTCTTCCTTTTTTCTCTCATTCACTTCTTGACCTTTGCCACAAAGTTATACTAATGACTTTCCTCTCCATTTAAATTTCAAATAGTGAAAAGATTCTGTATATCTAAAAATGTTACTGGCAAAACAACAGCAAAAAGCTCTAACATATACACTAATTTGAGAACTTTTTTTTTTTTTTTTTTTAAAGTTTCAATTCAGTAGCATGTACTGGAAAGGACTGATTATGCTATTGTCATGTTAAGGAATTTTGAAACATTATACGTTTCTGAGAACCAGCCTCCATCAGACAAGGTCTGCAGATATCTGGATAGAATGAGATATTGTTAGAAAAGCACAGGTTTAAGCAGCATTTGACCTACATTATGGCAATATATTTGAATATGAATGGCATTGTGTAGTTGCTAGCAGGGGTCCTGCCATTCTTCCACATGTTTCATCCACCACCCACCTATTAAAAAGCCTCTTTTCTTCCATGAGTGGATGATCGCTCTGTTTCCAGATGGATCCTAGGTTATGAAAAAGGAAAATCCAGATTTGCATGGCAAGTGATTTCAAATATAACATTGCACATGAAATGATGAATTAATCTCTGTCTGTCTGTCTCTTTCTATCTTTCCCCACCTCCTATCATGTTACTCACACAATATGTCAGTGCAACTCTTCAACTCTAATTTCTAATAATAATTGATGAAAGAGAATTCTTGGTAGAGCGTACTGCCACTCCTTTGAAGGAAGATAGCACTTATTCACAATGGTCATCTGCTTCTTTAGAATTGTGAAGCAGAGAAACATTAATTGCCTATCTTTAATAAGAAATTGAAGAAAGAGATATCCATAGATATATACTAGCAGAGAGAGGTGTTTATGAATTTGTAACAAAGGAATACACATGGTTTAGGGATGTAAAACAAATAACAGAATTCTAACATTCCTAAAGAAAGGTTGCTACTTATCACAATGTGAACATACTATGTTCATACTGAGTGCTCAGTCATTAGTGTATATCATTGGTTTCTACGGACTGAATACTGGAGCTTTACACTTCACTGGAGTGAAATTTAAAGTTTTTTTTTTTTTTTTGGTCATCATCTGTATTATCACAAATCTAGATTACTGACAATGAACATTTCACTTGTTAATAAAAAGAAGAAAAGAAATAAAATGTAACTCTTTATAGGCCATGATGGTAGAGATCAAATTTATCTAAGAAACAGTGAATCACAAATCCACGATTCAAAAATTCAATTTTGGGGGGCACCTGGGTGGTTCAGTGGGGTAAGGCCTCGCCTTTGGCTCAGGTCATGATCCCAGGGTTCTGGAATGGAGTCCCACCTCGGGCTCTCTGCTCAGCAGGGAGCCTTCATCCTCCTCTCTCTCTCTGCCTGTCTATCTGCCTGCCTATGATCTCTGTCTGTCAAATAAATAAATAAAATCTTTAAAAAAATCAATTTTGGGAAAAATTATAATTTCCAAAATACAATGAAAAAGGTTATATGTATTATCTATAGGAGAAACTATAAGAAGTTTCTGGAGGCTGTGGAGAACCTGCCCTAGCTCACTGCCCTGGTTTGTTTACTTGAATAGGTATGTTTTATAAGTTCGTAAGGGAAATCTGCCTTTACTATGTTCCTAGCATTTAGACAGAAAAAAATATACAGAAATATATATATATTTTTCTCATACAGGGAACTGACATATATTCCTGAACTAGGCTTAAAATAATTTTCTTCTCTGAAAACCTGATAGACGATAGTCATGGATATTTTCTGGAGACAAGGCTGGAGGTGAAGGTGGGGTGGGCAACTCTCTGTAGAACTTTATTAATCTATGCAGAAGTGATCAAGGGATTAATATTGACTGAAACAAGCAATGAGCAACAGCTATTGTGTTTAACCTAATGTTCAAAATAGAAAGACATATATGTATATTTATCTTTTCTCAGGCAAAGATAAGAAAGAAATATGGGAACAGTTTAATCCCCTCTTCTTCTTCTTTAACAAATTAACTCTTGCCAGGTTTGTTTTCTGTTTTGTATTGTTACATGCTTTCCTCCCTTTGGAATGGTATAATGAGTTTGGGGGAGATTCTTGCTGATCCTCTTGGTGGATGATGTACTTAGAAATCTGTTTATGGGACTGTCTGATAGGACCATAGGGAGCTCTTGATGAAATATACAAGGAGAAAGCAAAAGCTTATCTCAGCTTATCCTGGGAGATTACAAGACATTCAGAAACACCAAATTTCTTCTGGCTGGAAGAAAACTGATCATTTTTGGGCAAATAGGGATTTGATTTTATGCTGCATGTGAACATACAGGAGAAGCATGGCAGCTGATGGTAAATACCTTATGGAGGGTAGGCTAAGTTTATTTAAATTAAAAAAGAGTATGTCTTGGAGGAAAAGAGCAGGCCTTCTTAAAAATATGAGAATAGTTGATAAGATCTTTCCTGGCTGTTTAAATTCAGCTTCCCATTAAGTTTGGGACAAAACCAAAAGAAACATTCTATAATGCTAATTAACATCATAAAACACAAATAGGTAGTGTAGATCTCATGGGTAATATTAAATATATGGTCATAGTCAGATTCTGCAATATGGTAATAGTGGTGCATAATTCACTTACAACTCCAGTTCAAAAGTTTAAAAAAAAATAAGGAGTAAAAATAGCCACAACCACAACAATCTGTTTTTAGTTACACATTATGAAAAACATATAAATTATAACAGCAATAATCTAAAATATGAGGGGGAGGAAAAGGAAAAGCATAAAGTTTACAAATTCTATTAAGGTTAAATTGTTATAATCAGTTTAAAATACAGTGTTATAAGTTTTATATAAGCCTCATGGTAAACACAAGTAGAAACCTTATAGTAATTACACAAAAGAACAAGATTAAAAAAGTAAAAGCACACTGATGCCAAAAGACATCAAAACACAAAAATGAGAGCAGGATAAGAAACAAGGAAAAACAGATCCACAGAGCAACCAGAAAATACAACAAAATTGCAATGCTAAGTCCTTTACTATCAATAATTACTTTAAATGTAAAGAGATTAAATTCTCTAATTAAAAGAAAAAGAGGATGGCTGAATGGATTAACACATGATTCAAGATGTTGCCTATAAAAGACTCATTCACCTCCAAGACACACATGAACAGAGTAAATGGATGGCAAAAAGACATTTCAAGCAAATGTAACCAGAAAAAAAAAAAAACAGACAAAAACCCCCAAAAAACAAAAAACAAACAAATAAACAAACAAAAAAACCAACAAACAAAAAACGCACAGGGGGTAGTTATACTAATATGAAGCAAAATAGACTTTACACTAAAATGGCAAAAAGAAATAAGATCATTAAATAATGATTAATAAGTGAATACATCAAGAAGATATAGCAGCTGTAAATATTGATGCACCCAACATTGGAGCACCTAAATATATGAAGCAGAAACTAACAGAGCTAAACAGAGAAATAAATAGTCATATAATAATAGTTGGAGACTTTAATACCCTACTCAACAATGCATAGATAGTCCAGACAGACGATCAAAAAAGAAACAGCAAATTTGAACAACACTATAGACCAAATGCAGCTAACAGATATTTACAGAACATTTCATACAGTAATAGCAGAATACACATTCATTGCAAGTGCTCCTGGAACATTTTAGACAGACCGTATGTTAAGCTACAAAACAAGCCTTAGCAAACTAAAGACTGAAATCATACCAAGTATCTTCTCTTACCTTGGCTGCATGAAATTAGAAGTCAATAACAAGAGGAAACCTGGAAAATTCACAAAAGAATAGAAATTAAACAGTACTCTCTTAAACAACCACTGAACCAAAAGACAAATTAAAGTTTTTTGACCCAAAAACCCAAAATGAAATAAAGCAACAACAACAACAATAAAACAAAACAAGAAGAAAAGAAACACAACATCCCAGAATGTCACAGATTAAATCCCGACACCCACAAAAGATATGTTGAAGTCCTAATCTCCAATACATCAGAATGTGATCTTATTTGGAAATAGGGTCATTGCAGATTAGTTAAGATGGGGTCATACTCGGATAGGGTGGGATCTTAATACAATATGACCAGTGTCCTCCCAATATGATGATGTAAAAACAAAGAAAAAGAATGTCATGTCAAGGCACATGTGAAGACTGGACTCACACAGCTGCAACATAAATAAGTTCCAAATTTTGCTGGTGACACCAGAAAGTGAGAGAAAGGTATGGGGCAGAGTCTACTCCAGAGCTTTTGTCCTAAAAGAGGGTGTCCCTGATGACAACTTGAGTTTGACATTCTAGACTCCAGACATGTGACACAATACATTTCTATTGTTTTAAGCCACCTAGTTCTTTGTACTTTGTTACAGTACCCCTAGGAAACTGGTACATTCAAGAAGATAGCTAGTGGGATATGTTCCCAGGCAAAAGCACCTCTAATCTCTCAATTTCATCTTATTATTCTTTATAACATTCTTTTTATCATCTCAAAAATTCCTTTTTTGTCTTAGTATTTATAACCCTCAGATATTAGACAGTTATACACCTAAGATTTTTTATAGCACATATTTAATTGCTGTGATTTCTCACTATAAATCAACTCTCAGTCCTTAAAACACTTCTAATGCCAATTGTGCAATACTTTCCTATTGCAAGGAAGTAGTAATGAGTTTCCTCCAACAGAAAAATGTCACCAAGCTCCAGTCTCTGAAATATTGAGACAGAGCCAACTGCCTCTCTGCTATACATCATAAGGCACGCCTAAAAAAGATATACGTCATGTTTCTTTTTTTTTTTTTTCCTTACTAGATTGAGGTGCTAGACGTGTTCCTCTGTTAGACATGTTCCTCACAGACTATAATCCAGTTTATAGAGAGTGTGAATTGTAATGTATTTAACTTTATGGGGACAAGTTTTGTTTCCTTTTTTTTTCCCTTCAATAGTGTTGCACATTGATTTTTTATTTTTAATTCTCTGAGGCTGTTTGAGAAATCAGTGGAGGATCTTCTGTCACAGTTCCTGAACAATTCTTCATTTGACTTTCTTTTGCTACCATTTGGTGTCACTTAAAAATTTCCATAAGATGATGCTTTATTGCTCTTTCACTGGAAAAGTCAGATAGATTTATATTCTAGACTGATTTATCATGGACTTCAGACCAGCACTGCCTAAAGAGAGTTATTCTTTCCTTCTGACAATGTGCCATGCCTACCAAATGGTCTCTGAGAATAGCTAGTCAGCAACAAATGATTCAAGGGCCAGGGACTGTGCTAGGGGCCAGCATCCTATATGAGGACAGGCATGAACCTTCCTTGATAGAGTTGAGTTTCATTGTCAAATCAGGAAAAGGGACAAAAAATAAGTAATTGCTGTCGTGCAAAATTTTATAGCAGAGATATTTATAGAGAACACCAAGCATTGCTTGGTCAAAAAAGATTTGCTTGAGTAAACAATGTTTATGCTGAGATTTCAAGTAAATAAGTATTAATCAGGTATGATTAATACAATTTTCAAAATGTATGTACTAGATACTTACAATTTTAAAAATTTCAAATTTCAAATTAATACAATTTTCAAAACGTATGTGCTAGATACTTATAATTTTAAAAATTACTTTTATTTTTGGATTAAAAAACAAAAAGATATTATATAAATTTTCTAATATAGTGTCAGAACTGGGGTTTCTAGGAGGCCCGTAACTCCAAAGCCCGTGATACTGACCACTACACAACACTCCTATGCTCCCTGCTCCCTGGGAAGTTTTTTTCCCCTATTTTTACTAAAGGTTCTTCTCAGTTACCCTATTTAGTAAAACTTTTCCTGATTATGAAGTCTTCCAAATGAGATAGTCTGATCCCACATCTGCAAAACCTCTGTTGTTCTTAGTGTGGATGTCCTTTATTTTAAGTGCATGTGTGCATGTGTAATAATAAAATTATTCTGAGTCGTCTTTCATTCTTCTAACTTTATCCATCATATATGTCTTTGAGTTCATTTAAATAGTGGTACTGGAATAAGGACCTATTTCAGTGTCCACAGCTGGGCCTTCAGACAATGGGTCTATTACCACATACTCAGATGAATGTAGTTTCCTTCCAGGTACTTTGGAGGGCTAATGTCAGGTCACTGGATGGGTCCCTAGGTGGGAAGCAAAGGGCTTAAACCATTGTCTGAGCAGGGCTGGAGGCAAGTCCCAGAGGTGTTTCAGGAAGACAGTCAAGATTCAGCTCTGCAGATCTGGCTCTGGAGGCATGAATGGGCACATACCCTTCAAGGACCCTGGTCAGACTAGAGTGCTCCCTGACTGCAGCTGGGTGGGGAGACGCTGTAGAGAGGGCCATATGGATTTTCTGAGGTACAGACAGAAGTATCCCCCACTAGACCTTTGGACCTGCAAGACTATCTGTGGACTGTGGGTCAAAGGGCCTGGAAGCAGCCCTAAGGCCCTTTAAATACCTCTAGGGGCACAAAGAATCTCTTGCAATAATATCCAACTTATATTATGTGGCTAGAATGTGCTTATTACTGAAAACAAAATTGCCCTCTCTAAATATAGTAATTTTTCCCCCAGAGAACTATTGTATAACCATCAAATCCTGATCACTCTGCAGCATTATTAATTTGAGTTACCAAGATATCACCTTAAGAACATCTCATTTCAAATACAGAGGGAAAGGAACCTGCTCAAAAATCTAATACATACAGGAAGAAGAGGGGAAAAAAAAGATATCAGTGGTCTAGGGTCAGGAATAATAGGCTTTTTAATAATGAAGTTTAAAAGATATATATAAAACTAAAGTCTTCCATCCCAATAACATAACATTGCCTAGAAGTATCAGCTTACTCTTGTATCCTATGAAAAATCTGTCTTTACCATAGAAATCCCTGCAAGATATGTTACCTATTATACTTCAGAGGTATGAAGAGATAAATGGGGCTGTGGTCTCTTTCAACAAAGAGCAATTTATTTTTATGAAGCTTTTTCCCATATGGAAGACTAGGATTTGACATCCCTCAAGAGTATCTCCCCCAACTACCCTGACACCATGTAAAAAGGGAACAAATAATTCCCTATGGTGCCTTGGCTTATACAAAGTTTTCTGATTTTATAAAGTGCTTTTATTCTATTGTGTTGTATAAAGTACTTAGTGAGGACATATCCTAGGATGAGGACATGCATGATCTATTTTCTTCCACCTCTTGGGCATTTTGGCCCTTCCTCCGTGCTCTGTGCTTGCTGTCCTCCATTCTAGGCCTAGAAGAATACCGAACCTTGAGCTTGTCATTCCATAGGTTTTGGGCTGCTTGGCTTAGCATATGGTCCTTTATGTTTTCTATCACTAACCCCATTTGTTTCACTCATAGCATTACATTATATTACATATCATTATAGATATCTGTATTTTATTTGCTTTGTCTCCTTCAAAATAGCATCCTTCTATGAAGACAAGGGTCATATCTTGCCTTTGTGCTATGGTCTAGTACAGCACTGGAAACATTTTAAGCATTTATATCTATATGTGGAATACCTATGGAATACCTATATATTATATATATATATAAAATATATATATATATATAGAATACCTATATGTTGAATAAATTATGACAATTCCTTAATTCATTTTTATTGAATTCTCAAACCCATAGCTCTATGACAGTTGAAAATCCTTGTACAACTTTGACTCCCCCAAACCTTAAGTATGAACAGCCTACTGGTTATCAGAAGTCTTACCAATAATATAAACAGTTGATCAACACTTATATGTTATATGTATCATTGCTATATTCTTACAGTACACCTACAGAAAAGAACTGTTATGAAGATGATAAGGAAGAGAAAATAGATTTATAATATTGTGGTGTATTTATATTTAAAAAAAATCCATATAAGTGAAACTGTGTGATTTAAACATGTGTTGTTCAAGGTCAACTGCATTTTCTCTATAAGGTATATCTTAACTTTCTTGCTTTTAGAACACTAAACAGTAATTCAGCACTATACCTGAGAACCATTTTAAACAGCAAAATCATCAACAAAAGTAAATAAATGCAAAAGGATATGGCATTAAACAGACCATAAAAGAAGTTACTTGTTTGCAGTATAAAAGCTGAAACAAGAAGGCAGAGCTTCTCCATGTTCAACCTCAGCTGGAAACATGGGTAAAACAACTCAAATTTTTTACTGCTTTGTACATAACTGTGAATGACCATGAAAGTACGAGTCATGAACAGGCAAACGTGCAAACATGGAATTTGCAAATAATGAGCAGAACTGTAGTTTGTCTGATATTACACACTATTAAATAGTGCTATAAGGACTTGGTTCTGAGATTTAGTAGCCTCCAATAAACAAATTTGACATATATATTCAAATCAAACCGTCAAAAATTTAATCACCAGGTTTTTTGTTTTTGTTTTTGTTTTGCTCCCTATAGATACTGTTGGTGTGTGCATTTGTGTCCATTTATACATGTCAATAATGGAGCATATAACAATTTTTTTTTATTCCACCATCCAGAGATATGTAATCGGAGTACTTCTTTCTAGTTTCTTCATAGGCATATTTTATTTACTTAATTTACACAGTTATATATTATATATCGGGATCCAATTTTGTATCTTACATATAGGATATGGTAATATAATTTATTCAGAAACACATGAAAGTCAAATTGAGAAATCAACACAGTGTGTGCCATTTGAACACCTTTTTGTGGTACACACTAAAAGAGAATGAGAAAATAGATGGTGGTATAAAAGAAAGGTGTAGGGGAGGGCTCCAAGATGACAGAGGGGTAGGAGACCTAAATTTTATCTGGTCCCAGGAATTCAGCTAGATAGTTATCAAACCATTCTGAACACCTGTGAACTCAACAGGAGATCGAAGAAAAGAATAGCAGCAACTCTGTGAACAGAAAAACGACCACTTTCTCGAAGGTAGGACATGTGGAGAAGTGAATCTGAGGTGATATACGGGAAGATAGACTGCAGGGAGGGAGGGGGGAGCCTCCTTCCGTGGGGTACCAGCAAGTGAAAGAGCAGTAGGGCACAAGATTGGAGGTTTTAGAAGTCTGCTCCCCTGAGGGACATTGTTCCCGTGGTTGAGCAGGGGATCGGACACTCGATGGGACAGCGTGGCCTCAGGACCCTCATGACCGCAGAAAGACTGAGGATGCCTGAGTGTGGCAGACCTCCCAGGTATCAGAGTGGGAAAAACAGCTGCAAAGGTGGAGCTGAGGAGTGGGCTCTCTGCTCAGCGTTGCCATAACCAGGATTCACAGCAGAGCCCAGCCACTGTCTTCGAGCACGGGCCCAACAAGCAACAGATCTGAGGACACTACCCTTCCTCCTCTGGGAAGAGTGGTGTGAGAACACACCACAGGAATCTGTTGGGGTTGGAGACTCCCAAGAGCATCATGTGCCAGAGATAGAAACACTCTGTCACAGGCCAGGTGAGCACAGAGTCCAGCCAGAGACCAGGGAGAGAGGAGTGGTTGACTGCTTTTCTCTGAGGACACATTGAGGAGTGGGGTCCTGAGCTCTCAACTCCTGAAAGATTGGGAAGCCACCATTTTTATTCTCATCCACAAGACAGGGATTCCCACTATCACCACTGCTTTTCAACATAGTACTGGAAGTCCTAGCCTCAGCAATCAGAAAACAAAAAGAAATAAAAGGCATTCAAATCAGCAAAGAAGTCAAACTTACTCTTTGTAGATGATATGATACTTTAGGTAGAAAACCCAAAAAACTTTATCCCAAAACTGCAAGAACTCATACAGGAATTCAATAAAGTGGCAGGATATAAAATTACTGCACAGAAGTCAGTTGCATTTCTATATACCATGAACAAGACAGAAGAAAGAGATAGTAAGGAGTTGATACCATTTATAACTGCACTCAAAACCATAAAATACATAGGAATAAACCTAACCAAAGAGGCAAAAAATCTGTACTCAGAAAACTATAAGCACTCATGAAAGGAATTGAGGAAGACACTAAGAAATGGAAAAACATGCCATGCTTATGGATTGGAAGAACAAATATTGTGAAAATATCTATGCTACCTAGAGCAATCTACATGTTTAGTGCAATCCTTATCAAAAAACCATCAACTTTTTTCACAGAAATGGAAAAAATAATCCAAAAATTTGTATAGAACCAGAAAAGACCACCAAATAGCCAGAGGGTTGTAGAAAGAGAAAACCAAAGCTGGTCGCATCACAATTCCAGACTTCAAGCTCTATTAAAAAGCTGTCATCATCAAGACAGGATGGTACTAGCACAAAAACAGACACATAGATCAATGGAACAGAATACAGAGCCCAGCAATGGACCCACAACTCTATAGTCAACTAATCTTCAACAAGCAGAAAAGAAAGTCCAATGGAAAAAAGACAGTCTCTTCAACAAATGGTGTTGGGAAAATTGGACAGCCACATGCGGAAGAATGAAACTGACCACACCACACACAAAAAATAGACTCAAAATGGATCAAAGATCTTAATGTGAGACAGGAATCCTTCAAAATCTTTGAGGAGAACACAGGCAGCAACCTCTTTGACCTCAGCAGCAACTTCTTCCCAGAAACATCACCAAAGACAAGGGAAGCAAGGGCAAAAATGAACTATTGGGACTTCATCAAGATCAAAATCTTTTGCACAGCAAAGGAAATGCTCAAAAAAACCAAAAGACAACTGACAGAATAGGAGAAGATATTTGAAAATGACATATCAGATAAAGGGCTAGTATCCAAAATCTATAAAGAACTTACCAAACTCAACACCCAAAGAACAAATAATCTATCAAGAAATGGGCAAAAGACATGAACAGACATTTCTGCAAAGAAAACATCCAAATGGCCAAAAGACACATGAAAAAGCGCTTCACATCACTTTCCATTAGGGAAATACAAACCAAAACCACAGTGAGATGCCTCTTCACAACAGTCAGAATGGCAAAAATTAGCAAGTCAGGAAATGACAGACACTGGTGAGGATGTGGAGAAAGGGGAACCCTCCTACACTGCTGGTGAGAATGCAAGCTTGTGCAGCCACTTTGGAAAATAGTATGGAGGTTCCTCAAAAAGTGGAAACTAGAGCTACCCTATGAACCAGCAACTGTACTACTGGGTATTTACCCCAAAGACACAAATGTACTGATCCAAAGGGGCACGTGCATCCCAATGTTTATAGCAGCAATGTCTACAATAGCCAGACTATGGAAAGAGCCTAGATTTCCATCAACAGATGAATGGATAAAGAAGATGTGGTATATATATATATATATACCACATCATATATATAAATATATATATAAATATATATATATATAATGGAATATTATGCAGCCATCAAAAATAAACTCTTGCCATTTACAACAATGTGGATGGAATGAGAGGGTATCATACTACTGAAATAGGTCAGTCAGAGAAAGACAATTACCATATGATCTCACTGACATGTGGAATTTGAGAAACAAGATTGAGGATCATGGGAAAAAATGAAACGGGATGAAACCAGAGAGGGAGATAGACCATAAGAGACTCTTAATCTCAGGAGATAAACTGAGGGTTGCTGGAGTCTAGGGGGGGTGGGAGGGATGGGGTGGCTGGGTGATGGACATCGGGGAGGGTACATGCTAAGGTGAGCGGTGACAATTGTTTAAGACTGAAGAATCACAGGCCTGTACCCCTGAAACAAATAATTCATTATATGTTAATAAAATTTAAAAGAAAACAGGGATGTATACATATAATTACTATTTGGGATGTGTGTATATATACATACATGCCTTAAAAATGATCTTATCACATATACTGTTTTTTTTTAAGATTTTGCTTGTGATATGTCCTAAAAAACATTTCCATATCAAAATATGTATCTATATTCTCATTTTGACTTCTCATATTTTATTGCATTTTATAAACACATTCAACTAATATTGCTCATTCCCTATTTTTGGACTTTCAATGTGTTTCCTGTTTTTCATATTAGAATAAATGTCTTTATTAATAAATTTTTGAATATTTATAGCTGCCTGTTCCTTCAGTGAATCTGTAGGGCCTTACCAATTATTTATAGTTGTTTCAGAATTCTGATGCATATTGCTCTATTACCCCATTTAAGCATTTTAACAAATTTCATGCTCATTATAGAAGTATGAAAATATGTGTTTTCTAGAACATGAACCAGATATTATGGTGAGCTAAATCAGAGTATCAATTTAATTTTTGTGTTTATCCAATTATAAATGAAGCTAAACAACTTTTATTTGATATTTTAATTTATGCTTTTGTGAAATGTCTGTTTATGTCCTTTGACATGTGAAGTGCTCATATTCTTTTCTAATTTTCCAATTAGTTTTTTGTTCTTTAAATGTTTTAAGTCTTTTTTTTTTTAGGTATAATTTATACAGTAAAATTCACTCCACTTATAAAGTTCTATGAACTTTGACAAGCTCATATAGTTCTGTAAACTCTACCATAGTCAAGATATAGTCCCAACATTAAAAAGAAAAAGAAAAAAAGCAACAAATGAACCCTTCCTGCCCTTTTGGGATCAATAATTCTTCCCAACTCTAACTCCTACAGACACAAATTTGTTTGCTTTCCATACAGTTTCACCCTTACAAGAAAGTTATATAAGTGGGGTCATACATTAGAGTCTGTCTTTAGAGTCTACTTTCTTTCCCTTGACATAGTTCATTTGAAACATATCCATGCTATTGTGTGCATCAGTAATTCTTTCTTTATTGATTGGATGATTGATTGTTCAGTATTATTCCATTGAGTGATGTCCTACAGATTTTATTTTTATATTTCCACCAGTGACAGACAGTTGGGTTATTTCCAGGTTATGGTAATTATGAATAACACTCTAGAAATATTCACATGTAGGTTTTTAGGTGAACATATGTTTTCCTTTCACTTTGTTAAACAATTGGGGCTGGGATTGCTCAAATGGTAAATGTATGTTTAACTGTAAAAGAAATTACAATTTATTTTTTCTCCAAAGTGATGAAACGATTTTGAATTCCTACCAGCAGTGTAGGAAAGTTTAAGTTGTTTGGTATCCTCACCAGCCTTGGTATTTTCAGGTTTGTTTTGTTGCAGTTGTTGTTTAAACCATTCTAAGAAGTTAGTTTCAAATGTTCGTTGAAAATATATAAAAATACATTGATTTTTTATATATATTTCTCTTGTATCCTGCCACCTGGTTAAACCTACTTAATAGTTCTAGTAGCTTTTCTATAGATTCCATTTGATTTTCTACATAGATGATTATTTTCTCTGTGAGTAGAGATGGTTTGCTTTATTTCTTCTTTACATATTCAATTCCCCCCCCTCCAATCATTGTACTGGCCAATACATCCTGCATTACAATGAAGGGTGAGGAGATCAGACATCCTTGCCTTGTTCGCAGTCTTTGAGAAAGAACATATAGTCTCTCATCATTAAATGTGACATTAGCTGTGGGTTTTCTGTACGTGTTCTTTATCAGGTTGAGAGTGTTTCTTTTTATCACTGTTATACTCAGAGTTTAATTTTGTTTACCATGAATAGATTTTGCCAAATTGTTTTCTCTTTAGGCTATTCACAGGTAAATTTTGACTGATTTTCAAATGTAAATCCAGATATATTTTTATAACTATGGACACAGTTTTTTATTGCCATGTGGGCTATCAATATGTCTCATTCAATGATTTTCAATTTACTCGATTTGAATTGATTATCAGCAATGAAATTGAATCAATAATCAAAAAACTCCCAAAAAACAGAAGTCCAGGAAAGATGGCTTCACAGGCAAATCCTACCAAAAATGTAATGAAGAGGTAACACCTATTCTTCTTAAACTATTCCAAAAAATAGAAGAGGAAAGAAAACTTCCAAATTCATTCTGTGAGGTCAGTATCATCCTGATGCCAAAATCAGATGAAATAATACAAAAAAAGAGAGGACTAGGCCAATATCTCTGATAGTGTATATGGAAAAATCCTCAACAAAATACTAGTAAATACTAGTAAATTGAATCTAACAATATGTTTAAAAAAAATCATACACCATGATCAACTGGGATTCATTCTCAGGATGCAAGGGTGATTCCATATTTGCAGAACAATCAACGTGGTATGTCCTATCAATGAGAGAAAGGATAAAAACCCTATGATCATTTCAATAGACACAGAAAAAACTTTGATAAAAATCCCTCAGCAAAGTAGATCTAGAGGGAACATACTCAAACATAATAAAGACCTTATATGAAAAACTCAAAGCTAACATCATAATCAATGGTGAAAAACTGAGAGCTTTCCCCCTAAGGTCTGGAACAAGGCAAGACAAGACACTGCTACCACTTTTATCCAACATAGTCCTGGAGGACATAGCCACAACAATTAGTCAACAAAAAGAAATAAAAGGCATGAGGGCATCCAAATTGTAAGGAAGAAGTAAAATTCACTATTTGCAGATGACAGGATACCATATATAGAAAACCCTAAAGACTCTACAAAAAAACTACTTAAACTGATAAATAAGTTTAGTAAAGTTGCAGGATACAAAATCAATGTACAGAAAGCTTTTGCATTTCTACATACCAATAATGAAGGTGTAGAAAGAGAAACTAAGAAAACAATCCCATTCATAATTACACTAAAAATAGTAAGATACCTAGGAATAAATCTAACCAAACAAGTGAAACACCTGTACTCTGAAAAGTATAAAATATTGATGAAGGGAATTAAAGATAAAAACAAAGGAATGAAAAGACATCCATGTTTATAGGTTGGAAGAACAAATGTTAAAATGTCCACACTACCCAAAGCGATCTACAGATTGCTATCAAAATATCAGGCTATCTACAGGTCTATATAAAAATACCATCAGCACTTTTCACATAACTAGAATAAACAATCCTAAAACTTGTATGTGACTACAAAAGACCCCAAATAGCTGAAGCAATCTTGAAAAAGAAAAGCGAAACTGGAGGCATCAAAATTCTAGACTTTAAGTTACATTACAAAGTAGTTGTGATCAAAGCAGTGTAGTACTGGCTTAAAACAGACACATAGATCAATGGAACAAAACAGAAAAATCTAGAAATAATGGGTTCTATAACCCATGATTGTATAGTCAATTAATTTTTGGCAAAGGAGTTAAGAATATATAATGGGAAAAAAGAGACTTTTTCAACAAAGGATGTAAGGGAAAATGGACAACCATATGCAAAAGAATGAAAGTGGACCACTATACTTTGCCATACACAAAAATAAACTCAAAACAGATTAAAGACCTAAATGTGGGAGCAGAAACCATAAAAGAATCCTTGAAGAGGAGCGCCTGGGTGGCTCAGTGGGTTAAGCCACTGCCTTCCGCTCGGGTCATGATCTCAGGGTCCTGGGATCGATCCTCACATCGGGCTCTCTGCTCTGTGGGGAGCCTGCTTCCTCCTCTCTGCCTGCCTCTCTGCCTACTTGTGATCTCTGTCTGTCAAATAAATAAATAAAATCTTTAAAAAAAAAAAAAAGAATCCTTGAAGAGAGCACAGGCAGTAATTTCCCTAACATTGAGCATAGCAACATTTTTCTAGATATGTCTCTAGACACAAGGGAAATAAAAGCAAAAATAAACTATTGGGATTACATCAAAATGAAAAGCTTCTGAACATCAAAGACAACAAAGTTTTAAAAAACTAAAAGGCAAACTACTGAATGGCAGAAGGTATTTGCAAATGATATATCTGACAAAGGGTTTGTATCCAGAATATATTAAGAACTTGTGCAACTCAACATCCCCTACCATAATCCAATTAAAAGTGGGTAGAAGACAGGAACAGACATTTCTCCAAAGATCACGTACAGATGTGCAATAGACACATGAAAAGATACTCACCATCAGAGAAATGCAAACCAAAAGTAATATGAGCTGTCACCTCACATTTGTCAGAATGGCTAAATTCAACAACCCAAAAACAAGTGTTGGCAGGATGTGGAGAAACAGGAACCCTCTTTCACTGTTGCTAGGAACGCAAACTGGGACAACCACTATGAAAAACAGTGCGGAGATTTCTCAAACAGTTAAAAATAGAGCTACCCTATGATTTAGTAATCACACCACTGGGTGTTTACCTCCAAAATACAAAAACACTAATTCAGAGAGATATATGCACCCCTATGTTTATAGCAGCATTAATTACAGTGCCAACCAGGCAAGCAACCCAAGCATCCACTGATAGATGAATGGATAAAGAAGACGTGGTATATAAATAAAATGGAATCTTATCCAGCTATTAAAAAAAAATGTAATCCTCCCATTTGTAACACAATAGATGGAGCTAGAGAAAATAAGGCTCAACTAAATAATTTGAAGAAACTCAAATACCAAACGACCTCACTCATATATAAAATTTAAGAAATGAAATAAATGAGAAAAGGAAAAGAGAGAGAAACCAAGAAACAGATTCTTAACTATAGACAACAAATTGATGTTATCAGAAGGTAGGTGGGTAGGGGGTGGGTGAAATAGGTGAAGGAGAATTTTTTTTTAAAGATTTCATTTCTTTATTTACTTGATAGAGCCAGAGAGCACAGGCAGGGAGGATGGCAGAAGGAGAAGCTGGCTTGCCACGGAGCAGGGAGCCCCATGTAGGGCTCCATCCCAGGGTCCTGGGATCATGACCCAAGTGGAAGGCAGATGCTTAACTGACTGAGCCACCCAGGTGCCTTGGTAGGGGAAGGAGATTAAAGAGTCCCCTTACCTGATGTGATGAGCACGAAGTAATGTAGAGAGTTGCTGAATCATGATACTGTGCCGGTGAAATTAAAACAATGCTGTATGTTAACCATGCTGTACTTAAAATAAAGAACTTAAAAGAAAAAAGGAACGAGGGGGGAAGACATTCTCAAGTAATGCAAGAAGTCCCCAATCTAGGAAACCCAGAATGGCAAAATAGAGACCTGAATTATCTCAAGGTTCATTTTAGGACTCGGTAGAAATGGGGTAGGAGGGAAGAATTCAGAAATTTAAAAAAATAAAAAATAAAAAATAAATATATATATATATTTATTCTTTATTCATTTTAGACTCTTTATGTTATTAGATACAATACTGAAATATACATCTTTATGCACATGCTCATATACATATGTTCTTTATTGTTGAGGTATATATGGGAGTTGGTATCAATTAATTAAAATACATCAAATTTTTAAATGAGTTTTTATATATATTAGGAGATGCTATCCCAAAAAGTAATCCTAATTTACACTTGTACCATTAAAATTTAGGAGTTCCTGCTCACTGTCAGGGAAAATACGAATAATTTAACAGGATGTAATGTAATCTGGGTCAGGAAGCCCTAAAAATATAGCACACATGATTTATATCATTTTTTGTTGTTGTAAGTAGAGTTTTCTTTAGCTTCTATTTTATGCTGAAAATCCAACTCACTTTTCTCTTTAACTATTAAATTCCATTTTCCCCCACAAATACTAGTAGAGTGAGTTCTATGAACCATAGCTCTCATTGTCTTTACAGTGTACTTATTTGCCTACTGTATTATTAAACTCTCTCCTTCAATAAATGGTTAACTGTTATTATTTTAAAATAGAAAATGAGAGATTCTAAATTTGTTACAAACATAGATACTTGTAACAGGACAGGGAACACTTTTTCTTAAACTCACCTGTAAATCATATATATATGATATATACAGACACATAATATATAATATATATAATATATATATTTATATATAATATAAATATATAATATAAATTATTATATATAATATAAATATATATACCATATATATGTATTTATGTATCATACAGATAATAGTATATATTATATCACAGATACATGCAAAAGAATATTAGTTAACATATGTTACATAATAACAATCAGAAATTTGTTCTTACATAGTTCAGGTTTAGGGAGGGGTAAAAGTACAGTTGTGAGGTGACATCTGTGAGGTTACATCAGGGAGAAGCATAAAAAGGCAAATTTAAGGTAAGGGAGCATTCACCACAGCAGATTAAGCCAGGCTGGGATCCTGGGAATAAATTCCCTTGGTGTCACTCATCAACAATCAAATGTTTAAAATGGACTACCACACAATGAAATAGCTGTTTCTAGGAAGTGGAAGGTCTTGCATTTAATGGGATAAATACCTTAGAGAGTGAACTCCACGCTTATCCTCCTAAGTAGTCCTGCATTGACTTGTATCAGATCCTATTTCTCTTCCACTAAATTGGAAAGGTTTTAAGGACAGTAAAGATCTTTATTATTTTTTATAGTTTTAAAAAACTATGTTTATATATGTGTTTATTGCTAACACATCTAGTCTAGTGTAGGGGATTCATATGTTAATGGACACATGCGATGTCTCTTCCACCACCGAAGTTGAAGAGCTTTGGAGTTGACTTTTTCTGTCTGATTGTTTCAGAGCACTTTTTTCCTCATTTCACTATTCTCCTGTTTTCTTCCCACCCAAGAGAACTCTTTATGTATGTAACATAACCTATTGATGACCTATTGAATGCCAGGCACTGTTTTAGGCATGGGGTTGACATTAAATATAGTTCACTGGATCATGTCCCAAAATCTTTGATGACTTGTCTTCTGCTATATCACTGATACAATGTTTGATATAGTAGAGGGAGAAGCTAATTGTTACAGTGCTTTTCTGATGGGTAAGAATAAAAGTGCTTTATATATACTTGGCTGCTACTTAATTTTTAAATAAAATTTATGTACATGTATTTAAAAGAAATTTGATATCACTGCCTGCAATGGGCTGAATGGCATCCCCTCCCCCAATTTCATATGCTGAAATCCTGCCAACTCAGAATGTGACCTAATGTGATCCTTAGGGAGGGCCCTACGTCAATGACCCTAGTCCTTATAAGAAAATAAAATCTAGACACAGACATATACATAGGAAAACAATGTGAAGCCATAGGGAAAAGATAGTTATCTCCAAGCTGAAGAGAGAGGCCTGGAACAGATCCTTCCCTGTGGCTGTCAGTAGTAACACGCCGGCTGATACCTTAATCCTGGACCTTGAGCCTCTGGAACTGTGAGAATGTAAATTTCTGTTGTTTAAGTCACTGAGTCTGTGGTACCCTTTTACAGCAGCTCGAGGAAAGAAATACCCTACCATAATTGTGAAATCACTTCTACTTGCAATATAGAAAATAGTTCTGAAAAAGAAATATAAATCTACTAAAGTTATAAATAGTACCTGGAAGGACTTTCAAAAAAAATAGTCTTGCCTCTCAGACTTCTACAGAGCACACTGAGTCATAGGGCTTCAGAATATCATCTATGAAAATGAGTATTACACACAGAGACCTGTATCGAGGCCACAAAGCCTTTTCTCAAGCAGCTGCTGCTTCTTTTGACATTGCATTCAATCAACTCAGTATATTTGGAACTGTGTCAGGGTCTGCATTCACTGTATGAGGGAGTGAAATGCCAAGGCCTAGACAGCATTTATAACTGGCACAGTAAAAATGGGTACAACTGTCTCCAAGGACCTTTCCCACAGCCCCTAGGGCTGCTTGCATCCAGGAGGCATTGAGCTGAAGCAGGTATGCTGTCCCTGCCCACACCCCTCACTTGTGACTGCCTCCAACCTGGGCCCCTGCCTGGACGCTCCCAAGTGAGATGTTGAGAAACGGGGCCCCTGGATCCAATTTGGGAAATTGGCTTGAGGCAATAACTGTGGAAGAGAAAGAAGAGACAGGACGGTGAAAAACAATATGTAGAGAAACAAGGACAGCGCGTGGGAACATAGGAGGCATTGAGTGGAGAGAAAACAGAATAGCCAAAGGACATAAGATGAATAGAAAAAGGCATCTTGAAAAATGGGATTTGAATGAGAACAGCCAGAGAGGGGGAAAAAAAAAAAAAAGAAACATTTTCTCTACCCTTAATTTTTTTTTTTCTCCCACAACTTCTCTTTGATATGCTGATCTTTCTTGTTCTCTGCACATTTGAAACCCCACCAATGCCCTCTCAACTTTTGCTAACCGGGCACACCATGTTCTTACTCCTTTCTCTCCCCTGCCCCTGTCTCGCTCTTCACTCTGATGTTAGGAAGAAAAAGAGGCGTGGGTTCTAATGGCCCCATTCCAACGCCACGAGGAATAACTCCCATTTATGATACTCTCAACTAATATCTAAATATTTTAAAAGCACTGATTGCCTAAAACCCATTTAGGATTTCCACAACAATGTAAAAATGGGCTTCATTTGGAATGAAGGTGGGTGAGGTTGGCTTCATTTCATAGAAGTCTGTATGCAGTATCAGCTGCCTAACGCCTTCTGGTATCCATTATAAAATGCCCCCACCTTCTAACACTCCATACACTACTTTTTGCTGTCATTACCTTCCAGTAATACTTTATTTTCATGAAATACATTCCATCAAAGTACTGCAGTCCTTCCTGAAAAAATTTCATCACTTTAGGGAAACACAATGAAAACTTTGTTGTTGTTGTTCTTATTAAAACGAAGCTTTCCAATATTGCCATCTTAATTGCAAAATGATATACCACTTCTTAAAACGAGCATGGTCCGGAGCCAGAGAAGCTATTAGAAATGTATTCTCGGTATGATTTAATTATCCAACATCTTCCCACTAAAGCATAGGAAGAAGTTATTTGCATGTAAATTCTATTGACAGTGT
Source organism: Mustela erminea (assembly GCF_009829155.1). Taxonomy (NCBI): domain Eukaryota; kingdom Metazoa; phylum Chordata; class Mammalia; order Carnivora; family Mustelidae; genus Mustela; species Mustela erminea. The sequence continues at coordinate 38,401,096 of NC_045632.1, forward strand.
ATTATTCTTACCATAGAATTCTGCTTGAGGAAGGACACTTCCAATTACTTGTAGAAATATAAACAATAATATTTTAACAATGTATTTATTTAAGTGTTGGTCAGAGAAATATTTCTACAACAACCACAGGAGACTTACGGTAACCCTCCCAAAGTATTTGTTGCCACACAGTGGCACATTTTAGAAAAGCAGCTTTTTTTTGATTTTTGGTGTTCATTTCTTTCCTGATAAAAATTGTTGTCACTTGTCCTCCTTATAGATAACCAATTAATAAACATCACCTCTGGGTCAGCCATAATAGCATACACACACGTCATTTAATCTCCACAATGGGCCTGTTTGTACCGAACACATAAATGCGCAGGATAAGGCAGAGAGGTGAGGCAGCTGATGCTAACGGTAGAAGACAGCTGGGAATCAAATCTGTGTCTGCCAGTCCTGGTCCACGCCCTTTTGGGAACAGAAAACCTCTTTCCCTGTTTCTCGTTTTCTTCTTCTCTCCCCTTTCCCTTTTAAATCACTTCAGTTGAGATAGAGATTACATAATGTAAAATTCACTATTTTAAAGTGTGGGATCCAGTGGTTTTAACATATTTACTATGTTGCGCCACGATCACTATTAATTCCAGAGTATTTCCATCACCCCAACTGAAACTCGGTATCTACTACCTATCGGTCCCAATGCCCCCTCTCATCTCATGGACTAACAAGTAATCTACTTTCTGTACTTCACCTCAATAGGACTTGCCTATTCTGAACATTTCATATGAGTGGAATCATAAAATCATAAAATACCTGTTTCCTTTACCTAACATAACATTTTCAAGGCTCACCCACATTGTAGCATGTAACATTGCTTCATTTCTCTTTATGGCTGAATAATATGTCATTGGATAGATATATATTCTTTTGTCTATACATTCATCAGTTGATAGATACTTGGGCTGTTTTCTCTAACTCACTTTTTTTGTTTTTTTTTTTTTTTAAAGATTTGTTTTGTTTATTTGAGAGACTGAGACAGAGACAGAGTGAGTGAGTAAGCAGGGGAAGGGGTAGAGGGAGAAAGAGTCAGACTCCCCACTGAGTGCAGAGCCCCATGCAAGGCTAATCTCAGGACCCTGAAATCATGACCTGAGCCAAAATCAATGGATGCTTAACCTACAGAGCCACCCAGGGACCCCTCCCTAACTCACTTTTATTAACATAATCATATCAGGGTGTCCCAAGAATATTGAAGGGTCTGAGATTTTTACCTTACTTAAAAGCTAACAAGTTAGCCTAACATAGATTTATGGCTACTGGCAGAAGACATGGGTCCCCTTGATCAGAGACATAGGAATTAATTGCTCATGGCACAGCAATCACCATGGGTGTCAAGTACTTGCCAACATTTTGTAACTACCAACAAAGAGTCTTTGATATTTTATTGGACTTTCACTTTGATAATTGGAATATGGTTTGGTCTGGAGAAAAACAGTCTTAAAAGATGCCACTGGTCCACCATAGGTCAGCCATTCACTGAATTTTTAAAATATATGATTTAATTCCTATGACATATGCAATTATTTATACTTTTCTGACATTACAAATGATGAAGCTATAGGTCTAAAAATTCAGGTGACTTGTACAGACATTCGCAACTAGTACAAGGTAGCGCCGTGATTCAGCATCAGGTTTAAGCTGATTCCAAGTAATTTATCTTTCCACTAATATTCTACAATTCAAGGATGATTGTGGGTATACTGAAACAGAGCATTAAATGCAATCAAAAACAGACTCATTGAAGCAGAGAGCAGAATGGTGGTTAATCTGAAAGAAGGTACAGTAGAAGTCAGGAGATGTTGGTCAAAGGATACAAAGTTTCAATTATGTTAGATGAGTAAGTTCTGGAGAGCTAACATATGGCATAGGGAGGACAGTTGACAATATTGTATTGTGTAACTGAAATGTGCTAAAATGGTAGATCTTACACATTCTCACCACAGGGGGGAAAAAGAAAAAAAAAAGGAAGAAAGCTGTAACTATGTGAGGTAATGGATGTGTTAATTAGCTTGACTGTGGTGATCATTTCATCATATGTACATTTATCAAACCATCAAGTTGTGTATCTTAATAGATCACATTTCTATGCATCAATTATACGTTAATAAGGCTGGGAAAAAAAGGAGTAATTGTTATATTAACAAAGCAGGTGGTTTCCTACAGAGAAATTAAAAACAAAACAAAACAAAACAAAAGGTATATCCCTAAGAGTACAGGTAATGCTCAAGAAATGTGTCTCCAGTTTAAAGTATTGCAAGCATTTGGTATGGCAGGTATAATGGGCGGCTTAAAGGATAATACTGAAAACTCACTTATGACTGTGATGATCATATGAATATATTCATGTGGCTTTCAAACTGTTTTTGTTAACAGTCAATGTTGTAAATAACATATTACATTGAACATCATTACAGAAAGCAGAGAATGTGCTCAGAACTATAGACATGGACCCAGATCCCAAATTACTAGGATTACCTCACACTGACTCCTGAAGCAGCTTCCAGGAATGCTAAGTCTATGTATTTCACAGTTAAAAAGCTCCCCATCCAACCCAATAGCCTTTGTTACTGGTGAGGAAGCAAAGCCCTGAGAGCTAAAGCAGCTTGTGAGTACGTTAGTGACAGAAGCAGACATTGCTCATAAATATTTCAATGCTAGTGCAGCAAAATGTAGAACTGAAGAAATTTCCAGGTGAATAGATTAAAATTAATTTCTATTTAAAGAATTAACCTGTCAAGAAGAAAAAAAAAAAGTAATAGTTACACATGACTGTCTGTGTCTTTTTGAATTTATTTAGTTGGGGGCATAACTAGACATCTTCAGAGAACTGTTTGATTTACCATCACCTATTTTTCAGAGAATATAGGAGATACAGTTATTGTGTCTTTTATAAGTGAGTGCATTTTTGAGTGAAAAAGGTCCCTGCTTCATATTCCACTCCTAATACATTGAGCAAATTATTTAGGTTTTTGAGACCGAGATTTCTACCTATAAAGCAGAGATAATAATATTAGTTGGCTCTTTAAGTTATGGTAATTATCCAATAATGTAATCCACAGAATGCCATTGTACAAGAATGTGAATCAGGAGACATGGGTTCTAGCTATGCACTTGTCACTTACTAGCCATGCTACCTTGAGTTGACAGGTCATTCAACTTCTCTAGCCTCTTATTTGTAAACCCAGAAAAGAATCTCATTCATTGTTTCTTCCAGGGCACAATCAACACAGAAATTTCCATGACTTTTCATGATCTTCTACCAGGTAAAAAATAGCACCTATTCTATTTTTAAAGATGTCCTTTGGTCAGGTGTTTCAGTGGAAGATCTTCTGATCCCTAAAAAGAAATTCACAATTTACTGCAAATTCAAAGAAAGACGAAGCCCCCTTCACTCCTGCAGAACACGAGTCTTGACATCCTGAGTTTACATTCTATGTTACTAATTGCATCCATGTTTTCACTATTTAGAATATCAATAAGTCTAGGAGTCAATTCTGTGCTTATAGAGATATGTAATGCAAGATCTAAAAGAGAGCTTTACTGACATTTTGTAGCCTCATTTCTTGATGGCAAAGATCAAGAATTTAATGAAGACAATGGGGATATCTGAATAGAGTATAAGCCCATTCGGACTGAACTCATTCAGAGTTTGGTGACCGGGATCACTTCTTCTGCTGAGTCCTGGGAAGGGAGTGAAAAAAGAAAGTAGAGATGGCCTCGTTAGGCTTTGCAGTCGATCACATCAGTCTCAAAGTCAGGTTCTTTTTCACTCAGAGCAACAGTATTTGTGGGTGCATAATAGGCACCCTGCCGATTTACAGGACATAATACAATGAGCCAAATCCGAGAAGGTTCTATGTCAGACACTAAAATCACAAAGGGATAATAGAAATAATGAGAACCGAATTAAGGATAATCTCTCAGTACAAAAACTATACTTGTATTTTCCTCCAATCATTTATTTGTTAACGCTCCATGTCTTTTCCTCTAACATTCTTTTTCTGTAAGATTTGCTTATAAATATCAGACCTCAAAAACCTTACATGCTGGCATCCAACACTCACGCTTATCAAAAAAAAAAAAAAAAAAAAAAATCCAAGTGTTAGCTTATGACTTCGTATTTTACATTCTGACCCTGAAAGTCTCCATAGCAAAATACAAGAAAAGTGCAGAGACCCGAAAAGCTCTTTGAATACGCCCCAGTATTACCTAGCCTGCAATGAATTCACCGGCTGCCCCTGTGCTACCTCACCTTCCTAAGGATCATGGAGGACAGTTCTGTGTTGGAAGGTCAAACACTGTCAATGGCAATCCCTAGTATACCCTGGCATTGTCTTTATCAACCTTTTTTTCCATCTATGAAAATGAGCATTTGTTCTATCTACCTCAGAGTATGTTGGAAGACTGTAATTAGATCATAATACATACAGAGAGGGCAATATGTGGATTTAAAAAAAAAATACAACCTTTGTCATAATGACTATTTTTTTTTTTTAATTTCCTACCTTGAGTACCCCTCCTTCTTAAAAAAAATAATCTAGAAGTGACCACTTGGTGACCAATGATGAAACAGGCATCTCTGGAAACCCTCTCCTACGCTTCCTTTTAGCTGGAGTTCCATTGTTGTTTCTGCAGGTGTGACTGACTATCCGCTCTGACTACTCTGGGCCCCGAAGAGCGGGCACTAGAGTCCGTGTTTTCTCTCAATCGTCATTGTCATGTTCTGGAATTCCTGAACAGATGCCTTCACTTCCTTCAATTTCAAAGCTTCTGCTTTCTCTCTTGCCTTATCTTTAAAGGGTTTTGTTTTTTGTTTTATTTATTTTAAGAGAGGAACAAACCCAAGTACAGAGATTGATTTCATACACATCCAGAGGATGTTGATAAACACTGTCTGAGCTGACTCCTTTACAGCTCACTGAATGCCTTACCAATGGATCTTATTTTTAAAATAAAATTCTGTAACTATAACATAAATTCTTCTCTTTGGCCTTCAGGTATCTAGAGATCCTACTTTGTAAAATTGGACTCTCTGGCACGAGTACTATTACCCAATTACCTGTCCCTCCCATTTCTGATCTCTGTCCTGGCTAATAGCTTGGCTCTTCTCCTGGGAACTTCTCTCCTGCCAACTCCGGCACATTTGGCTTAAAGCACCCAAGAGCAGATTTCTTTGTTGGTAACTGGATTTGCTCCAAAGGAGACTGAGTGGAACTAAAGTATATCCCTCCTATCCCACTTTACTCTGCCATGCACAACTCATCAGGCTATAGGTGTAGGAAGTCCATGCATAAAATTGCTCCTTGCTCGTGGAATAATTATCATCAGGCTCCAAAACTATACATCCTTTTCTCCTTCAGGGCCTTAATCATGCAATTAAAGGCAGAGGTTTGAAGTCACCCACAGTAAGTGGCACACCTGGCTTGGATTTGGGTCAAATAATTTCAATTCCTATGCCTCTGATTCTGAATAAAGAGAGGGGTAACATAACTGAATTAATAGTAGATGTAAATATATGCAAATGTCTAGCACTGAGCAATTCAATAAATGGTAACTAGGTATCATCATCATCACCTTCTCTTTTCTAAATTCAGATTTCTTACTCCATTCATGTGTCAAGCACCTCCAATTCAGGACCAGGCTTGCAGGATTCCACTGCAGAGTCAGAAAGGAGAGTACGGGAGCCCTCTCTGTGCGGAGCAGTCCTTCCCCAACATTGCTTCATAGGAGAATCCACCTGCGGAGATTTTAAAACTTCACAGGCCCAGGCTACAACAAGTGCGTCAAAGTCTACGGGCAGGACACAAGACTAGCATTAAAGTTCCCTGGGTGAACTTTAGCCAAGATTGAGAATCACGATTCTGCACATAGCCAGGGAGAATGTCAGGTCTAGCTAGAAGGAAGCTGAGCGTTCCCTCACTATTATCTGAAAGACAGTGATACTTTTTTATGGCAGGAGTTCTGTTCAGTGGAACAAGAAGCAAGGTCAGGCAGACAGCTGACCATCTGAGAGAAGGAAGAAGCTGGAAGACATCTGCGACAGAAGGTTGGTTAAGACAGGGTCCGAGTTACACTCTCTGCTCAGCCATTAAATAACCGTGTACCTTTGGCCAAGTTACTTAATGAGTGTAAGTTTCAGTCCCCCATTCTAAAAAGAGGATAAAAATAGCAATGAGGTCACAAGTGTGTTGTGAAGATGGAAGAAAATTATATTAGTTAATGTAAGTCATATAGTAATTTCTATGTGTATACACAGAGTATGTGTATATTAAAGGGTGTAATTGCCATTGTTTCTATCATTATTATTGAGAAACTGGAGGGGACAGTTCACCACTTGGTCTCCTAATCTTGCTTCTGAGGTCCCATGAAAGTGGAGTCAAGGTGTAAAGCAACAATGTTAAAATGCTGTTACAGAGCTTCCATTGACTTTGAATCACAAGCTGGCACATTGGGAGCAAGCAAGTTAAAGTAATGATTCGGGATCAAAGGAGTGTGCCTTCCCCCAAGTACGGTATCCTAGGCCCAGGCAGCAATCAAATTTCTATCAAAACCGTTCTTCCTGTCACGCTTCTCAAATCCTATCTCTTTAGTGATGGAAGGTGTTTCAATCAGATTAGACGGCCTCTGTGGCTGCAGCACACACCTGTCATCACACTGGCTGTGCCAGACTTCTGGGGCACATGAGCCTCCTCTTTCAGGGGCTCAGAGACAGTAAATGACACGGTCAAGGATGGCCTCCAGTCACTGGCCGCTAGGGCATCTGAGCCCAGGAGAGAAGGACCCAAAGTTGTCCTCTTCCCAATATAACACAAAGGACAGGGTTGGAAGAAAGGACAGTCGGGCTACAAAAATAGAGAGAAGAGAGATGGTGGTAACATCCTCCTCCTGGCAGCTTTATAGTTTCCTTATCATCTTCCTTGCACCGCGGTGCCCTCCTGCTCCCTTCCCAAGCTATCCCTCTGGTGGTGGCAGTGCCATTCAATCTCTCTGTCAACGTGCCTCTCTTTTCTATAAGAGAAAAAGATAAGCACATTTTCAAAAAGGAGCACAAAGGGAGCTTATAGATCTTGGCTGAATAATTATTAGAACTCATAGGCTCCATTTAAAGATTTGGATAAGAGTCCTACACATGGGACTGAAGATAGAAAAGTGGCTTGAAACTCCGTTTCCTGCACAGCCACTATTTGCATAACCAACAGGACACTGTGTCAGCCTTGGATGAATTAGATTTTTCACAGAGAAGGTTAAGACAAGAACAAGGGATTATGGTATATTCTAATGAAGCATTGGACCCAGTGATTCTGCCTCAATGTAGTTGAATAATTGCCTGCTTGTGGGGGTTTAGATGATTTGCCCAATTATATATGCTTTGGAAAAAAACTAGAGTGTATCGGTGGTGATTGCTATACAGCAATGAGTGCGAAATCGTTCATTAAAGCTGCACATTTTGATAGCTTCTGGCTCTCTGAAGTTTCTGATTTGAAGCTCTAATCACTCCTGCTTATTCTCGACCATGAGTAAATTATTTGAGAAGCTTCAGACATATTTTACTCATCATGAAAATGTACACTTTCTTCCCAAATGAAAGGAAAATAAGATATTACTTTCAAATGGTAAAATAAAAAGCTTTAAAACAACTTGTGCCTGAAACGAGTTCTGAGCTCCATCCATGCTAAATGGGGAGAATCCACAACGTGAAACAAAACAAAATGTATCAAATACTTAAGGTTGCATTAGGTTGTGGACAATTAAAATATGGAGAGCACATGGGTTCCACATTCAGGAATTCTGTTAATATTTTCATGCTATCATAAAAACAGAATGTGAACTGCCCAAGATTAGACACCACAGAGCTATAACTTTTCCAGAGGTGAAAAGTGTGAGTGTGTGTGAGTAGAGGTGTGTGGTTTTCATGTGTAGGACAACTCTTCATCACCATGGATAATGATAATAACACAACATCATTGATAATGATAACTATTAATACAGTTTAGTGAACTCATCTAAGGACTTTAGGTGCTGGTGATATAGAAATGGATAAGACACAGGGCATGATTCTAAAGAACTCCCTGTCTGGTCCATTTGGGACTACATTTCCGGTTTTGTACTGCTGTGAAGATATGCCACAATACGATACAGAAAAGTTTGGTTTAGAGCAAATATCTGAATACAACATCACTCCTGGCTGGGACATGTAATATTTGTAATTGTCTACACAAAAAAAATAATGTAGCCTTAGTTAAAAGACCTTTAAATAGTGAAAATTATAGAAATAATTTTATGAATAAAATTTCATTTAATCTTGAAAACATTTAAGGAATCAGATCAAGTATTTTATTCTTATTGTTTCCATTTTACATAGTAGAAACTGGGGCCTAGAAAATGTGAGTGATTTACCCAAGGTCAAGATGAATTATGAGGAAGTCTTGTTATCAAACTCCGTTCTAAAGTCTTACCACTATGCCACGTCATGTACCAAATACTACTTGGTGCTTCAACATTTCTGCTGAAGAGAAAGGATTATCATTTTCCCTCAAATGTTCATTCAAAATACACTTTCTGTGAGGCTTCTAGATGCTAGTCATCACCTACTGTAAGCAAAGTAGACACAGCTACCTCTTTTCTTGGGGTATCCCAATTATAAGAGATAAAGTGATAGGAGGAAACTACCTTGATAATCTAATATTATTGGGCTTGTTTCCTACAATACTACTTCCTATAAGATACAAGTTTGATCCTTACACGTCAAATGTTTATCACATAACTACCCTTGAACTTGCAGTCAGACGTCCTGGGTTATCTTTCTGGGGTTACCACTTACTGTTTGGTTTAGGACCTATTACTCTTTCTGTGAACATTGTTGTCTTTACAAATAACAAGGAAACAATGGCACCTGTCCAGAGCTATCTCACATTGCCATCGAGGGGATCTAGTGAATAGTAATTCCTCAAAGCACGTTTTGACCAGTGGTATATAACATTGTGTGCTATACATCCTTCCAATTCCTCCTATGGGCTTAGCTCTCTAATGAAGATATGCTTTCGTTTCTTACCTCTCTCTCTCTCTCTCTTTTTTCTTTCTTCCCCAACCTAATCTAGTGCAGGCCAAGAATATAGAAATGCAGTACAGCCTAATTGCATCTATCTCATGTTAAATCTGTTTTTTTTTTTTTTTAAGAACATATATCAATATCTGAAGTGTTATGGGAATGATAATGTTGGCTCCACATCCTCCAGATTGGTAATTTGGCTATTTAAATTTGCTAACCATTATTCATTATGCATCAGAATACCACGGTACACTTTAGCATCTGCTTTACGACAGAAAAATGAAGGAGGTAGGGCAGAATAGCACAATTACATGAAAAGGTATGTTTTGAGAAATGGTTTCTATACATTCATCGTTGTGAAGTTCATATTACCTAGGTTATCTAAATATCATAGTTGAAATATTTGCATTAATAAGTTTTATTGTTTTTCATTTTCAAGATAGGAAGGTACTTCGATACCTAACATCTCTAAAGGTTATGTGAAACTTAATTATTAACCTAATGTGTCTCACAGGCCAAGGTTTGTAAATTATAGTCTTTTTTTACATTTGATATCTTAGCAGTTTTTATCAGTTATGCCGTAAGGTACATTAGGGGCTTTGGAATTCCATTTATTAAGTATTTCACTGATAAACCTCTTTCGAGGTTACACCTTGATCTGATTGAAGACCAACCGATCATGTAGAATAAAAATTTCTAGAAATGAAGGAGGCAAGATTTCCCACCGGGCTCAGTTTACAGCATCCTGCATAAATCTTCATTCCCTGCCCGAATTACAGATCAGAAATGTATTTGATTCTGCACGGCTCTCCCTACCAACACCTACTTACTTAGAGATAAACGCCCAGCTGATGTGCACCTCCCTTTCTTTCCGAGCACACTTGACAGGGTGAAGCTATTCAATCCCCTGGGCTAGGTCAGAATCCGTTGAAACAAGAAACATCGGAACAGGGTTGTAATTCGTACCCCCAGCTTCCCTGACAGCATGGTGACTTTTGCTTGCCATCCAAATATTCGAATCTTTTTACACAATTTGTCTCCAAAGTGCAGCTTCGCTTATGAAGCAGACCGTCCTCTCCAAGTGGCAATTCTTCCCTGTTCCCATGCTGAGAAGCCAGCAGCAGAATTCAGAAACCAAGGCCTTCTCAGGGCTCTATCATTTACGGCGGAACAACGTATCAATCTGTGCACAAAAGCAGCCCAGGAGACAAGGGCTGACCATCAAGACTGAGTATTTCTGCAGTAATAAGGCAGTTGACAAAGCCACCTTCTCCGCAGGGAAACTGGAGAAGCGGCTGCTAATTGCTCTGTTTTATAAGCACTCTTACCTTCCTTAAAAAAAAAAAAAAAAAAAAAAAAAAAAAAGATGTTGACAGAACTTCCCACAGATGTGCATTCTAAATCCCACTGCAATAGGTTTTCCTTGCTTTCCCTCAGGAATTTCCCAGAAATTCCATTTCCAGGTGGAAAAAGCTCATTTTGAACTTATCCCCTCATTCCTAATGACAGTGGAGAGAATGTTGATATTTCTCTGTTTTAATTTTAAATAAATGGAACTATATTTTAAGATAAAAGTTTTACAAATTGCCCCTCCCCCTTTCTTCAGAGGATCTTATGTATAAAATTATATGGCACTCACACTGAGAAATGGCCAAACAATCTGGAGAGAAACAGAAACATGTTTCATTTTCTTGCACATTTGTTTAAAAGGGGACTCTGAGATCAATGAACATTTTTTAATTATTGTCCTTCCCAAACTTCTTCCCCTAATACTTCATAAAATGCTGACAGGAAAAAAAAAAAAAAAACCAAAAAACCAACTGTCTCTTTACAGTTTCCCCAGAGAACAGTCTTTTTAAAATATGTTTTTTTAACAGAATGTTTCATAACTATGAATAGGCCTCTTGAGAAAATAGTGAAAGGCATTGTCTCCACTTAACCAATATAAAGACTGAATTCTCAGAAAAGAATCCCACTCAGATCTGATTTAACCATGACTACAATTTTTAGTACCCAGAGAGTTCTATGTTCAGTGCTAGGTACTGGGATAATGAGACAGTATGGCCTTGTATTCAAGAATAAGGAACACTCATGCAGCAGGACAAGGTGACACGTAACTGACAGAAAAGACCAGGATGGACAGATGTCATCGGCAATGGTCACCTGTTGGCTCTTATTCATTAAATACTTAAGACAGATAACTTATGTTTGAACACTAGGTAGGCAACTTACTCTTCCTTGGTTTTGGAAAGGTTGCCTGATCTCCTTGTACTTTGGTGTTTCACTTTTTTAGCAGAGATAATATCAGAAGCTATTTCACATGGTTTTTGTTAAAAATGAGTCAGTTACTATATATAAAAAACTCAGAAGAGTGCTTAGTATCTGGGAACCATTCAGTAAGTGTCTTATATCTGGTATACACAAATGCAAGTAGCAATTAAGGACATATTTCTAATAAAAGACATACCCTAGTTAGTAGTAATACCTAGATACCTAGATACAACTAATAGAAGTGACATACAGATAAACAGTTTTTGCAAGGCTGCGTTAAATTCTATGATCCAGTATGGGGTCTAAATGAAGAAGCGGGTACATGCATAGACCCTCTGATCTAAACATTTAGGAATGATGGGTGACATTTGAAATGAGGAGACAAAATGATGTAACTGCACTCAAATTCAAGTAAAGTGTATTTTTGTATCAGGCACTTAATGAAAACAAGTAAGGAAAAAAAAAATCATCTTTCTGTTCCCTATGTCTGTAACAATGCAGTCCTGGATAGCTTAAACCCAAAAGGATGAAGGGAAAATAAAGTTACTCCAAATGCTTTAAGTCATGGTCTGAGATAGGAATTTCCTGACTCTGGAGATGTGACAAGAATAAAGGAACCAGCATGTCCATGAAATTTATCAACACATCTTCAGTACCAGGAACTGTGGAAAAGTGCAAAATAAAGACATAATTATACACAAGAAGTTTTCCTAACCACAGAAATTCAAAAGGGAAAAAAACAAAACAAATAAACAAAAAAACCCGTGAAGGATATATTTCAACATGAATGGAAGTAAATTCAAATGGAAAGCATGAGAGAGCTGAAAATAGTGAGTAAAAAAATGTAACCAATTCTTGGGGCGCCTGGGTGGCTCAGTGGGTTAAAGCCTCTGCCTTCAGCCAGGTCATGATCCCAGGGTCCTGGCATCCAGCCCCACATCGGGCTCTCTGCTCAGCAGGGAGCCTGCTTCCTCCCTCTCTCTGCCTGCCTCTCTGCCTACTTGTGATCTCTGTCTGTCAAATAAATAAATAAAATCTTAAAAAAAAAAGAAATGTAAACAATTCTTAATTATAATAACTATATAAGTGCTTATGATAAAAACAAAAAAAAATGCTCCCATGTCTTCAATGGTGAATTATATTATTAAATATTTGAGGAAGAAATAATATCAAGCAATGAAACTTCTTCAGAATATAGAAGTAGGAAGACTCCCAGGTCATTATATGAAATCCACATTACACTCACAAAACCAGGATAAGTCCTTACAAGGAAGCTAAATTACAAACCAGTGTACCTCATAAGTGTAGGCCCAAAATCCCTTTAAAAAGGTAAAATGAGTCTGTCACTACATAAGAAGTTTAACATATCATGATCAAGTGGGATTTGTTAAAGGAATGTAGATTAGTTTAATGTGAAAAAAAAAAACCATCAACTGAGGTAATTCACAATGTTAACAGAATATATGAGAAAACTTTATCACCTCTAATATATGCAGAAAATACACAGACAAAACTCAGTGACCTTTCATTTTATAAACATATACTATACATTATATATCATATATAATATAAATATTATAGATATAAAAATAGATAAAATGAGAACCTCTCAGCAAACTTGAAATATAATGAAATTTCCATATTTCTTATAAGGGGCATCAGAAAAACAACATACCTGTTATTATAATCAATAGTGAATAACTTAACTGTCTTATTAAAATTGAGAACATGGCAAGAATAGAACTGTCTCAAATTTTATTCATTACTATATTAGAGGAATTAGCCAGAACAACCAACAAGGCAAGAAATAAAAAGCATTCAGATTGGAAAAGAAGAAGTAAAATTATATTTGTAAGCAATATCATGTCTGCACACATTTATATGGGATCTACAAAAATGTTACTAGAATGGATAATGATCTTTAACAAGGTCTCAGGATAAAAGGTCAATATTAAATATATACACACACACACACACACACACACACACGCACGACACATATATATCTCCATCTTCTGCGTAATGGGGAAACTTTAAAAGCATTCTCAGTAAATAAAACACACACCAAATTTGGGTTCCATTATTATTTCTATTTCACATTTACTGAATATACTGGGCAATATAATAAGGTAAGTAAAATAAATCATAGCCATATGAATTGTAAAGGAGATTAAAAACCATTTCAAGTTTTAGAATGTATGATTGTTTACATATGTTCAGACACTTTGCTTTATACTAAAAATATAACATGAGGGTAAAAAATGACCAAAAAAGGACAAAACAAAAATAAAAATATAACATGCATGAAAAATAGTATTGTGGATGTTAGTATTAACTAGAAAATGCAAAAGGAAAAAAGATAACTTATACTGCAACAACATGTAAGAATATAAGTAAAGCTGTGAGAAGAAATAAAAGATATTGAAGGAGTTAAAAAAAGAAATGAGTGAGTGGAGAGACATACCATGTTCATGGATGAGAAGATTCAGTTGTTAAGACAGCAATTCTTAATTATAAGTTCAATGTGATTTCAATCAAAATCACAGTTTAATGCACCTGAATGAGTATGCCGTAAAATATAAATGGAAGAACATAGAATCAATTTGCAAGAAGACTGTTGAAAAAGAACCATGTGAAATCACTTGTTCTACCAGATACTATGCCTAATTTAAAACTATAGTAATTAAGATAAATTGGTTGAGGAGGAAGGGAATAGAGACCAAAACATAGACTAAGCGAACTAAGTACAAAAACCAAAAACTAAAACTAGATTTGGGACATAAATGATTAAAATACCAACTTTAATATATAGTGTTAAACTAATTTATTATTTTTATAGGAAAAATAAAGTTAGCTCTTACCTCACACATAATTCCAGGTTTACTAATGGTCTAATATCAAAAACAAAATTTTAAACTGCTAGAAAAGTACCTGTAAAATAAAATCATCTTAGTGTATAGAATGGATTCTTAGACTAGACAGAAAAAACAAAAAGCATTAAAAATTGGAGATTTTTTATTATGTCAAAAATGAAATTTGTACAAAATAAAAGATGGGTAAAAGACAAGCACAGACTAGCATAGCATACTTGTAATATATATAAATGAAAACTATTTTATATTTAAATTGTATAAAAATCATAAAAAATCTATATGGAAGAATAAACATCCTGTTACAAAAATGGACAAGGATAGTTCATAGAGGAGGAAACCTGAAAGGCTAATAAATATAAAAAAGTAATTAGTCCTTCTTAATCAATTAAATACAAATTAAAACAAACATTAGTTATCATTCTTTATACACTCCTCTGTGTGGTCAGAAGAAATATTTTTTTAAGATTTATTTATTTGGGGGTGGGGAGGAGCAGAGGGAATGTGAGAATCCTCAAGCAGATTCCCTGCTGACTAGGGAGCGTGCCCTGGGGATTGACCCCAGGACCCTGAGGTCATGACCTGAGCCAAAATCAAGATTCGGGGGGTGCCTGGGTGGCTCAGTGGGTTAAAGCCTCTGCCTTCAGCTCAGGTCATGGTCCCAGGGTCCTAGGATCGAGCCCCACATTGGGCTCTCTGCTCAGCAGGAAACCTGCTTCCTCCTCTCTCTCTCTCTCTCTCTCTGCCTACCTGTGATCTCTATCTGTCAAACAAATAAATTAAAAAATCTTAAAAAAAAAATCAAGATTCGGACACCTGACTGACTGAGCCATCCAAGTACCCCAAAAATACCTTTTTAAAAGTGTGATGATACTAATGTGTTTGCGTATGTGAAGATACCTCCTCTAATTGGGATGATCAATTACACCGGTTTGCTTAGGTGGGTCATGAGATCCTCTGTGTCAAAACTGGGGAAGTTCCAGATAAATCAGAACTAGTGGGTCAGCATGGTGGGTTTTAAATTAGTAAAACAACTTCAGAAGGTAATACTTCAATGCTTAATATTAGAATGGTAAGCACTGCAACATGAGAGAGGGAGGAAAGGAAAATGTAGGGAGGAAAGGAAGGAGTAAGAAAGGAGTATGTTCAACTAAAAGAGAAGGGACTTTGGTACATGTATCAGAATCACTTACAGAGCACCTGTAACATATAGCGCCAGGCTTATTGCAGTAGAATAAGACTTGGGCCTTTGTATTTTTTTCTATTTCCCAAGTGATTCTGATACCCACTGAAGTATGAAAACACCACATCAGATATAGATATATAGATATCAGCAAAGATAAATTTCCACACCTAATGTTGGGCAGGAGGAGCAAGTTGCTGAGTGACATATAAAGTATCATTGGGTTTACTTAAAGTTTTAAATCCTCCAACACAAGACTGTATTATGTTTAGGGATATATAAGTGTGTATTAAATATTAAAATGTGCCTGGGAATGATAAATATAAATTCACATTTGTGATTACCTTGGTAGAGGGTAATAAAATCACAGAGTTTTTGCAAGGGGCCTTCAACCGTGTCTCAGATATCTTATTTTATCCCAAAATAATAAAACTGCAGTCAACATGGCGTAATGTTAAGATTCAGTATAGTAAGAAACTGAATTATTTGTATATTTGAAGTATTTCACAAAATTATTTTAGGAATATAGAACTATGAAAATATTCCGATCCCTACTTTGTGAACGCATATTTAACAATTTGTGTGGTTATACAAGAAATGGCATAGACATAGATTATCATTATCCACTGCTATATTTATATCTGATAAATACTAAAAAATCTCCTTGGGCTATGATAAGGCAGGGTGATATAATTATGTGAGATTCCTATTATCCTGTGTTTCAATTTTGTATTTTATCAGAAATGCCATTAACACAGTAAGTTACTAGCATATGACTAGAACTTGTGGGCACAGTTGTCAGATTAGCTGGGTGACCATAAATGAGTTCTTTTGCTACTTTGTTGCTTCTTTGTTACATACAGTATGATGAATACCAATAATAGAGTGTACTAACAATTGCATTTACTCTTCAGAATGAAACTATTTTATCACTAAGAGACTGTATGAATGCATACTATGTCCACACAAAGACTATAGAAATTCTGACTTTTAATCATTTACCATTGATTATTATTCTTCTAACCTATGGAAATAGGAAAATTGAACAGTATAAATTAACTTTCATCATTAGTGATACAGTGTAGTGAGCATTGTTCAAGCAATAGGCTTCCTTTGAAAGTAAGTGAAACAAATAGAATATGTCTTAATACTACCTCATCTGTCTGGGTTGGAGTGAAGTTGCCTAACGAACATCACCTCTCACAGAAAAGATGACAGGAATGGTTCCAAATTAGGCTTTGCAGAATCTGTTGGAGTAATCTGGCTAGAGTGTGAGGCACACACCTTATAAAGTTGTAAGAAAAACACAAAGCCCTCATCAATTATTGAAAAAGGTCATTTCAGATGAGCTTTTGTAGGCTCATGCAAAAGACTGCTTTCTTTCAACTGTCAGTTTGATTTGAATTGAAGTTTCAATATATAATCTGTTGCAATTTACACTGCTTCTAAGTCTTAAAAATAACTGCTGGTAAATAAAAATTATATTGTAGCAACTCAATGGTAAAACTGGAAAAGTGGTAGAGTGTCAAAGAAATAGAGGAAGTCCATGTTTGGCTGGGATTGGCTCTGGGTTTGTTTGCTTGGCTGTTTTGTAGAGGTCAAGATTTACTAATATGGGAATAATTCCAGACTTCTCAGCCAAGTTGAGTCCTGGACTTTGGTGACAGGAAAACTATAACCTAGGGGTAACAGTGTCACACAATGAAGCACAGAACAACAGAACAAGATTAGATCTTTTAGAATTTTCTAAGAAATTGGTTAAGCCTGTTATATGAACTTGGATGAACTCCATGGGGGAAAAAAAACCAAAACAAACAAACAAACAAAACCACAGAAATATATGTTTGAATATTTCTAAGACATTAGCAACAATAAAAGTTTTTATAAGCTTTCATTTAATCTTCAAATAAATAGAAAAAAAAAGGCTACTCGGTTTTTTAAAAACATATAATGTATTATTAGCCCCAGGGGTACAGGTCTGTGAATTGCCAGGTTTACACACTTCACAGCACTCACCATAGCACAGACCCTCCCCAATGTCCATAACCCCACCACCCTCTCCCTACACCCCCACCCAGCAACCCATCTTGTTTCACTTATTTCACATTGTATCTCCATTTCCTCATATCAGGGAGATCATATGATAGTTGTCTTTCTCCAATTGACTTATTTTGCTCAGCATAATACCCTCTAGTTCCATCCACGTCATCGCAAATGGCAAGATTTCATTTCTTTTGATGGCTGCATAGTATTCCATTGTGTATATATATACCACATCTTCTTTATCCATTCATCTGTTGATGGACATCTAGGTTCTTTCCATAGTTCGGAAATTGGAGACATTGATGTTATAAACATTTGGGTGCACATGCCCCTTTAGAGCACTACATTTGTATCTTTAGGGTAAATACCCAGTAGTGCAATTGCTGGGTCGTAGGGTAAGGCTACTCATTCTTATTAAATTCAAAACAACACTATCTACAGTTTACGCTATTTTTCCAAAAACACTTCCTGGAAAAATGGGGCATGGAGTCTGAAGTTATGTACTTGGGTAGTGGTTACTGGGTTATAAATAAGAGAAGAGCTGGAATTTTAAAGACCAGAATGTCCTAGAAGCCACACATGGCTTAAGAACAGTTGGGCAATAAAAGAAGGTGTCCTGGTTAATTTTTGCAAACATCTTTACAGATATATCTATATCTGCATATAGTTCATCATTTGGGGAAATGTTGACTCAATTTTTTCTACCTGCCTGATTATTCAAACACACCTGATACTTCTAGTAACATAAAACACTTCAATGAGCTTATACTTGGAAACCTTGGAAGATTTCTTACCCTCTCTTTTGCTTTCCTATTGTTAATTTGGGAGGCAGACAATTTAGGATAATTTATTCATCAGAATGGTAAAAGAGGGAAAAACTAGAGATTATTTGTTTATTCATTTGATTAAGGAACTCACTCTTATATGAATAAGTTATCTTCTTTTTCTTTTAATATTGTTGAATTTTTCTAAGTTAAAAGATACATCTAAATTAATACTTCTATTCTTATATTCTTTATCAGTGTAATATAAGGTTTTCAAAAGCTGCAAATTATGTGTTTTGAAATCTTCTGGTAAAAGTCTCCGTTAGAAGGAGTTACTATAAAACCTCATGGTAACTCTGGATTTGGTAAGAGTGTAAGGTCTGGAATTACATTCAAACACCACTTGGAAATCTTCTGAAAAGGCACTGAAGAAGAAATGCTGACTCTCTGCCTTAACTGTGTCACCTCATAAACCTAAATGTGTGTGCCAAGAGTTGAGACTGCCTGTCATTTTCCTAGATTCATGCGGAAAGAAATATCAGTTGTTTCTTTTCAACATTTTAGGCTGACCTGATTCACCTTTTAATCAGTTTGAGTCATAGCTTCTTTTACTAGCCCTTTTCAAATGTACATGTCATCTTTAAATGTTTTAACCCTAGTTAATAACATAGGGATGAAGATCTGGGCTGAGGAAGGCTCGGACACTAAATAGGTTTCACTGACGTTCAAACTACATGAAAGTTACCAGTTAACTCCTTGGCCAGATGAGCTATCCTGACAGACTCCCAGAGTTAATCAATTCATCTATAAGGACAATGAAAATACTGGTTCTTGACATGAGCTGCACATTACAATCACCTGGGAACACGTTCAACTACTAACATTGAATTTCATCACAGACCATTTAGATCGGGATGTTTGGGAGTGGACTCTATGCATCAGTGCATCTCTAGGGTTTCTAATATGCCATCTATTTTGAGAACCATCAGTAAAGAACAGGAGTCTCAAATATGTGTCCTACATAGCATCAGTATCTTCTTAGGTACTGATGGCAACTCAATATAGTGAATCAAAATCTGGTGGTCAGGAGTGATGTCACTAACATGCTACAGTAGGAAGCCCTAGACCCTGTTATCCATGGAGACACCAAATTACAAAGATGGACCTCTATGAGAACCCCAGAGAACAGTTAAGAAGTTGCAGAACTTCAGGTCAGTGTAAAGCCAAAACTAAATGCACTGAAGTGGGTAAAACAATTCACCGTATTCACCTGCCACAATCTTCCACCCCAGCACTCAGCATGGCATGATCACAAGAAAACTCCCAAGTCCTCACTACTCCTTTAGGAATGAAAGAGAAGAGTAGAATGTGCACATAACATTTTGACATTCTGAAGGACTTCCCAAGGGTCTGGTTTCTGTCTCCTCTGATGTGAAGTACTAATGGAAACTGACACAGTGTGGATGCCTGGGGGCTGCTGAAAACCAAAGAGAGCGCAGTGCATTATTGAAACCAGAAAGACTGCACAACTACAGAAAGATACTGAGAGGAGTAAAAGATTATGAAATATTGAAAAACACACCTGGCATAACAGTTTGGCTAGGAAATTACACACACAAGCTGAGGAAGAGCTATCTCTATAAAAAGGTTGAAAGTTCCCTAGAATCTCTAGATGGGCTGACTGGTGAAGGTCTTCCCTGATATAGAGCCAGTTAGTAAAGACTGGGAGATGGGAATATCTTTCAATACCCAAGTCTGTCTGTTTTCTTTTTCTTTCTTTCTTTTCTTCCTTCCTTCCTTCCTTCTTTCTTTCAGGATTTTGTTTATTTATTCTAGAGAGAGAGAAAGAGAACATAAGCCAGGGGAGGGGCAGAGAAACAGGTTCCCCATTGAGCAGGGAGACCAATGTGGGACTCAATCCCAGGACTCTGGGATCATGACCTGAGCTGGAGACGCTTACCCAACTGAGGCACCCAGGCTCCCTCAGCTACCCAAGTTTCAATAAATGATAAGGCATATAAACAAACAGGAATATACAACCGAATTAAAAAAATAAATCTCCAGAAACTAACTGTATAGATTCAGACCTCTATGAATTCCTTGACAAAGAATTCAAAATTAATCTTAAAGGTGCTCAATGAGCTAAGGGAGAAGATAGATTAACAACAAAATTTAAAATTAGGAAAGCTGTTCATGAACAAAATTAGAATATCAATAAGAATATAGAAACTACAAAAAAAAAACAAAGAGAAATTTTGGGGCTGAAGAATATAATAACTGAACTGAAAAATTCATTGGAAGAATTCAAATCAGACTTGGTCAAGCAGAAGAACTAATTAGGCAACTTGAAGAGAGGTCATTTGCAATTGAGGCAAAAGAGCAAAAAGAATTAAGAACACGGATAAGTGAAGAGAGCCAAAAGAGAGATAACAATAAGCATTGCAATAATAATATGCATTTCAGAAGGCCAAGGAAGAAAGAAAATCACGGACAATATAATTGAAAAAAAAATGGCCAAAAATGTCTCAAATTTGATGAAGGAGGTGGGTATACAACTTTAAGAACCTAAATAAATTCCAACTAGGTAAGCCCTAATGAAGTTCACACAGATAACATTATAACCCAATAGCCACAAGTCACAGAGAAAATCTTGAAAGCAGGAGAAAAAAGTCATTTATCAAACAGAAGGAATTAAGAGGATAATATTACCCATGGATTTCATAGCAGAAACCTTGGATGCTACAAGGGAGTGGGGTGATGTATTCCAAAGGTTACAAAAATAAAAGTAAAACCTTCCAATCAAGAATATTGTATCTGAAAAAGCTGTCCTTCAAAAATGAGGAAGAAATCAAGACCCTCTCAGATAAACAGAGGCTCAGATAAACAGAGCCATTACCAATACACCAGTGCTATAAGAAATGATAAAGGGAGTCCTCCAAGTTGAAACAAAAGTTTGCTAAACTGCAACACAAAACAATAAGAAAATAAAAAGCTCTCTGGCAAAAGAAAATACATAGACAAATACAGAATTCTGTAGGATTGTAATGGTAGTGCATAAATTGCTTTTTATTCTGGTAAGAATTTTTAGAAAGCGTAAAAAATCTATAAATCTATATAAATGAATACAATATGTAAAAAAGAAGTCATTGTGACATCAATAACAAAGTGTAAAGAGTAAGTAAATGTAAAGGAGTAGGGTATGAGTTAAGTTATTGGTTTAAAATAAACTATTTATAACTTTAAGATATTTTACATAATCCTTATGCTAACCACAAAGAAAATACCTTTAGAAGATACATACTCTCTCTCTCACACACGCACACACAAGTAATAAGAAAGGACTCAAACTACGTAAATACAAAGAAATCAAGGAAACACAAAGAAAGTCAGGAAGAGAGGAAAAAAATAGCAAAATCGTTCTAAGTCATCCAGAAAAAAAGAAAAAAAAGAACAAAATGGCAATAGGTCCTTCCATTTAAGTAATTGCTTAAAGGTACCTACACTAAATTCCCCAACCAAGGGACAAAGATTGACTGAATGTACAAATAAAAAATCTATCTATGCAGTATAGAAGACTCATTTTATTATGTACATATGTATGTACATACCAGACTTACCTAGATCTAGTGAAACATACAGGCTGAAAGTAAAAGAATGGAAAGAAGTATTCCATATATACGCTAACCAAAAGTGAGCAGGGTGAAACCATATTTATATCAGACCAAAGTAGACCTTAAGTCAAAAACTATTATAAAAACAAAGAAAGAAATTATGTAATTAGAAAGAGGTCAATTAAGAAGTTAATTAGAAATATATTTATACACTAAAACAAGGGCTTTGAAATACATGAAGTTTATGCTGACATAACTGAAGGGAGGAAATATACAGAAACACCATAATAATTGGACTTTTGAACATCCCAATTTCAGTAATTGATAGAATGGTCAGATAGAAGATTGATAAAGAAACAGAAGGCTTCAACAATAGTACAGATCTATTGGACCTAAAAGACATATGCAGAACATTACACCCAACACCACAATACACAATCTTGTCAAGTGCACACGGGAAATATGAGAACTTTGTAAACATATCAGATTTATTTTTTTTCTGACCACAACAGAATGAAACTAGAAATCAATAGCAAAAAGAAAATTGGAACTTTCACAAATATGTAGAAATTGAACAACACACTCTTAAATAACCAATGGACCAAAGAAGAAATCACAAGGGAAATTAGAAAACATATTAAGACAGATGAAAACAAAAGCAAAATATACCAAAAATCATGGGATACTAAAACAACACTAAGAGGTAATATTATGCCAGTAAACATTTATGTTAAAAAAAAAAAAATCAAACCTTCAAATCAACAACCTAAATTTATCCCTCATGGAACCTGGGGAGGGGGGTAATGAAATCCAAAGTTAGCAAAGAAAAAAAAAAATAGTAAAGATTTGAGCAGATATAGATGTTAAAGAGAAACAGAAAAAAAAAAATCAACAAAACTAAGAGTTGTTTTTTTAAAAAGACCAACAAAATTGACAAACCCTCAAATAGATTAAGAAAAAAAAAAAAAGGAGAAAACTCAACCAAAATCAGAAATAAAAGAGGAGACATTACAAGTAATGGCACAGAAATTTTTGAAATTTCTTCATGATTCAGTCTTGGTAAATATTAATTTCCTAGGAATTTGTCCATTTCACCTAGTATCCAATTTATTAAAATCTCTATGGTGAAATGGACAAATTCCTAGGAAATTAATATTTACCAAGGCTGAATCATGAAGAAATTTCAAAAAGAAATCTAAACAAACATATGACCTAAGGAGATTGAAACAGTAATCAAAAACCATGCAACAACAACAAAAAGCCTAGAACTGGATGCCTGGGTGGCTCAGTCAGTTAAGTATCTGCCTTTGGCTCAGGTCATGACCCCAGGGTGCTGGGATGCAGACTTGTCCCTGGTTCCCCTGCTGAGCAGGGAGTCTGCTTTTCCCTCTGCCCCTCCCCACAGCTCCTGGGTATGTGTTCTCTCTCTTTATCTCACACACTCCCAGGCTTGCACTCATAATCTCTCAAATAAATAAATAAACAAACAAAATCTTTAAAAAAAAAAAAAAAGCCTAGAAACAACTGGTTTCACTGGATAATTCTAATACAAATTTAAAGAATTAACACCATTCATCCTCAATTTCCGAAACTGAAAGAGAAGGAGAGTACTTCTAAACTTACGTAATGTGACCAGCATAGCCCTAACACAAAGGTAGACAAAAGAAAACTAGGGATCAATATCCCTAAAAATCTTCAACAAAATACTACCAAGGCAAGTTCAACAGCACATTAAAATAATTATACATCATGTCCAAGTGGGATTTATTCCTGGAAAGCAAGGAGGGCTCAACATGCAAAAATCAATTGATGTATTATATCCCATAAACTGAATAAAGAAGAAAAAGTACTTGATCATCTCAATTGTTGCAGAAAAAGCATCTGAAAACAATTCAACACCCTTTCATGGAGACAAAAAAAAAAAAAAAAAAACAACCACTCAGGATCCTTGAAATAAAAAGGAACAACCACAATATAATAAAAGCCATATATGAAAAGCTCATAGCTAATAGTGAGTCACTGGAAGCTTTTACTCTAAGATCAAGAACAAGACCTCTGTACCCTGTTCATCACTTTTATTCAACATAGTACTGGAGGTGCCACCTAGAGCCATTAGAAAACTAAGAAAGGCTTTGAATTTGGGAAGGAAGAGATAAAATTATTTCTGTTCATAGTCAACATGATCTTGTATCTATGAACCTGAGAGTTAGCCTTTGCAAATTACACTTTTAAGAAACTTCCCAGAGTGGGGGTTGGTTCAGATGGTGACGTAGGAAGTCTCTGAACTTTCTTCCTTCCACAGACACTTTGAATGTACAGCTAAACACAGGGTAATTATCTCTGAAGGAAAATCAGAAACTAGCTGAGTAACCCCTGTGCATGGGCCAAATGAGAAAACACCTACACCGGAACTGGTGGGAAAGGGTAAAGCACACTCTGATCATATGCCTCCCCCCACCCCAGCCCCCTGAACATCATCCTCATACAATCAGGAGGGAACTCCCCACTGCCAGCTGCTCCTTGAGGAGTGGAAGGTTAGACCTTTTCTCTAGTGTCCCAATTTAAGACTGCCAACCTAGGGATGGGACCCCAAAGCATCTAGCTCTGAACCTGCATTCAGGAGATCCACACGACCACAGCAAACAAAGGAGTACTTGTTAACATGCATATGAGGACTCAGGGAGGCTATACCCCAGGGCTTAGCCAGAGAGAGCAGGCAAAATCATCCATCTCCCAGATTCTCCCCCAGAAGTGTCTTCTATATACTTTAAAAGCTGTTGCCTGTGGGTAAGGTTGCTAATTGAGCATTTATCTAGGTGCTGGCTGGAATCCTCCCCAGAGTCTGAGAAAATGAGCAGACAGTTCCCCTGCCATCTCTCTACAGCCTGCTCCAATTTTACCAAAATCTCCCTGGAAGGAGCTTGTACACATGTCTGCATTCCAGTCTCTGTGCAGCTGCCTGGGGGACCAGGCCCCAGAATACTGTGTTCTGATAGCTAACAGGGCTTCCATTTATGAGTCCCACAGGCCTGTAGCACACAAAGAAACAGTTCTTCATCAGTTTTCCCCACAGGACTCAGTGCTGCGGAAGCATGCAAAACACTTGTCTTCTAGTCTTTCTCTGAAAGAGGTCTATCTGCATACCTCAAAAACAGCTGCCCGGAGGTTAAGATTCTAATTTATCACTCATCTAGGGGCCTCTCTATGCTCCTCTGCAAAAAAATCTTCAACAGGGAAGCTAGTAGACACCCATCTAACTCTCTCTCACCTTCTCCAAGTTGCCAGTGTCTCCCTGGAAGAAACACCTCACAGCTGTGGCTGCTGCCTGAGGGACAGGACCCAGATTGCCTGGTTCTGATAGCCAACAGGAGCTTCCACTCACAAGTCCTGGAGGGCTGGAGCAAACAAAGCCACAGTTCCTGATGGGTGCAGGAAAACTCCCTTGTGGCTACACCCAGGCCCAGCACAGCGAGGGCAGGCAAAAACATCCATCTCCCATTTTCTACCTGGAAGAGGCTTCACTACATGCTTTCCCAGCTGTTGCCTGAGGATCATTTCCAATCAGCCTGCATGCAAGCGCCAAACGTGATACTTCCCACTGGTATGCTGACAGGTCTTGGCATACCTGTGACTGCTGTGAGCCACAAAGAACAAAGAAGGTATCTTGAACAGTAACCAAGGTTTCAGAGACAACCAGAAGCTCAAGCTGGGCTGTAACAAGGCTCATCTCCCACGGGAGACCATTCTGTCAAGAAGAGGAGAGAAGGCTGCTTTTCCTCATGCCGGAAACCAGCACAGAGTCAAAGGAAATGGAGAAACAGAGGAGTATACTGCAAACCAAAGAACAAGATAGATGTCCAGAAACCGATCTTAATGAAACAGATAGAAGTGGTTAACTAGATAGAGAGTCTAGAATAATGGTAATAAATACGGGTGTGATGGGAAAAGTTCACATGTAAATTGTCATGGTTAAATGTCTGTATCAACTTGACTGGACCATGATGGCCAAAATATTTGGCTAAATATCGGTTAAACATTCCTTCTAGGTGCATCTGTGAGGAGGTTTCTGGATGAAATTAACATCAGAAAAGGTAGATTCGGTGTGGTAGAATGTCTTTCCCGGTGCGGGTGAACCCTATTCATTGAAAAACTGAACAGAATGAAAAGCTGAATAAAAACCAATTCTTTCTGTCTGCCTGGTTGTCTTTAAGCAAAGGCACTAGTCTTCTTCTCCTGCCTTTGGACTCAGATTTAAACTTAGACTTGTACTCAGACAACCCAACACCATGGACTCCAGTAATTCTGAGTCTTTCTTATTTAGATTGCAGCCTTATCCTCAGTTCTCCTAAATTTCCGGCTTGCTGACTGCAGTTCCTGGATGTCTCAATCCCCATAATAAATGCATGCGCCAATTCTTTATAGAAAGTATATTTATAAATTAAAAATTATATATACATACATAGTTTTCGTTCTTGTTTTCTGTTTCTCTGGAGAACCCAGACTAAAAAGTAGGGGATTCTAGAGTGGATGTGGACCTATATCTAATACTGTGTGGAGATTCCTCAAGAAATTAAAAATAGAGCTTCCCTATGACCCTGCAACTGTACTACTGGGTATTTACCCCAAAGATACAGATGAAGTGAAAAGAAGGGCCATCTATACCCCAATGTTTATAGCAGCATTGGCCACGGTCGCCAAACTGTGGAAAGAACCAAGATGCCCTTCAACGGACGCATGGATAAGGAAGATGTGGTCCATATACACTATGGAGTATTGTGCCCCCATCAGAGAGGATGAATATCCAACTTTTGTAGCAACATGGACAGGACTGGAGGAGATTATGTTGAGTGAAATAAGTCAAGCAGAGAGAGTCAATTATCATATGGTTTCACTTATTTGTGGAGCATAACAAATAACATGGAGGACAAGGAGAGATGGAGAGGAGAAGGGAGTTGAGGGAAATTGGAAGGGGAAATGAACCATGAGAGACTATGGACTCTGAAAAACAACCTGAGGGTTTAGAAGGGGCGGGGGGTGGGAGGTTGGGTGAACCAGGTGGTGGGTATTGGAGAGGGCACGGATTGCATGGAGCACTGGGTGTGGAGCAAAAACAATGAATACTGTTACACTGAAAAGAAATTTAAAAAAAATAATAATAATATGGGAAATAAATATGCATAACCATATGCATATTTATTTGCCTGGCCTCTTCCACCTTGGGTGCTGGGACCTAGTCAGTTTCCTCTCAGTATGGGAATCTATTTTCTTACTGGTGTTATAAAATAAAATGTCTTTGAAGGTCTAAGGAAACACAGAAAAGCATCTCTTCCACTCCAGAGAAGTGGTGAAGATCATTCGAAAAAATGAGGCTGGGGGTAATATATCAAACTTGTGATTTGTAAAGACTTGTCGACACTGCGTATTCGGCATCTGTGCAAATTACTCAGCTTAGATTACTCAGACATTTCTCTTCTTTCCTCTTGCCTCCTCTGACACGGACCTGAAAAATCTCTTTTTTACTTTCTAATTGATCATCTGCACTATATTTTCTGAAGACCCTCATGTCAACATTTAGGCAAGTGAAATGCCAGTGCCATTGCAAATGGGGGAATAAATGTGTAACTTGAACATTTTTATAATAATTACATTAGACAAAAACCGCATTCCAGGGAGTTTTTAATGGGTCTAATAGAGGCCCAGAGACTCAGGGGAGCAGAAGGCTATAGGCCAAAGAATTTCAACCACCCGAGAAGAAAACTAATGGCCCATTAAAGCACACCCTGGAGTGCTTTATCGCTGTCATTGGAATTAGAATATATATCTTTGTTTTAAAATAGAATGCTGCTTTGATGACATTTTAACATGTTGCCTGCCTTTTCTCCACTGACTATCAGTACCTTAAAAAGTCAAGCAGGAATTAAAATAAAACAGAAGGAAATGAAAACTTTGATTTCAAAGAGAAACTAGAGGCATTACAACTAAATTATTTTATAGGGCTATGAAATTATGTTCCAATACAATTATTTTCCAAAGGAATTGGGAGAGAAGGTATTTGGATTGTGGATGTAAACAGGAGGTTAATGCAATCCTAAGAAGATGATGCCTAGAATAACTTTCCATTGATTGACTTTGGATTTTTAAATGACTGTATATTCAAGTATCTTTGAATTCCTTTTCATTAGGAAGGTTTTAGCATTTAAATTGATCCATAAAACTTGTTGGTAACACACGTGTGAAAATTGCAAAACCAGTAACATTTTTTAAAGGACATTTTGTTTGGACCCATGAGAAAGCACTCCTTGTCTTGAATGCATAACCTCTGAAAAACAGCGGTCTGTCCCTCTGTATTCCTTAACTGTAGGATCCTGCTAAGTCAGATGAGTTTCAGCAGTGCCCTGCATATTAGTATGGGCACATTTTTCATGAAAAACTAATAGCAAGATCTCATCATCAACTCATATTTAATCAGTGTTGATAGAAGGACCATAAAAATGACCCCTGAAGAAGAAACTTTAAAAAACAAGGCTTGGAAGGATATTGAGACTTGATAATCCTGGACTGTGAGTTTATATGTTCCTATATGATTTCATATTTAACTAAAGAAAGCATTACATAATCAGTAGCCAGTTGGATATATTATCCCAGAGGAATGTCTCAAAATGTACCAAAAACAATAAATGTAACTGAGAATTAAATCCTTAGTAATGTGAATGTGAAATAGACAATCTTGTTAGAAAGATAATAGATGAGGATTAAATGCCATTTTGTATATAATGGGATAATTCTCATATTTAAGAATCCGTGTGTTAATATTCACATTATCCATTGGTTCTTATTGCACAAGGTAGGGGTGTGTGTGTGTGTGTGTGTGTGTGTCTTTAAATCATTAAGAGAGAAAATCTCTAACAGGAGGTGACTCTCACATCTGTGCACATAGACCCAAGTTTGAATGACTGTCAAGATCCACTTGCTTCAGCTCAAACATAGATAGCCCTAAAAAAGTGCCCCTCTGAGCTATATGTAATGCCCAGTTATATTATCCAGATATCTATGAATTTAAGTAGCATAATCTTGATCAAATTTTCTCTTTAGTATAATACTCAACCAGCAGAGAATTGCTCAGTCATAAATATATACCCAGAAAAAGGAAAAAAAAAAAAAAAAAGAAGAAGAAGAAGAAGAAAGAAAGAAAAAAAAGGAAGATCACTCAGCTGCTTAGTAGAAAGAGTTGAACATTTTCCTGTTACACTTGTTTCCAAGCACCACACCCTAAGTCAGGTTGTGCATTCACAGATCTGCTGGAGTATTTTGCTGAAAGAGTCTTAATTTATTCACAGATGGACCCCTGCATGACAAAAGAATTTCAGTTTGTGTAAATCCCAGATACAGATGGGGTGGCTTAGAGACGATGGAAAGGTAAAGTTGATAGAACAAAAAAACTGAAACAAAACCAATCCTGTAACTATAGTTAATATAAAAACATTAGTGATCGACACCTTCAAGTACCCTTTCCTGATCTTGAATGCCACCAAAAATCACAGTTTCCTTAGGCAAAGGTTGGTCCTCTTAGAACACTTAGAAAATTGTACTTTTCAATTTATATTTAATACATATACTTATATGTATAATGTAGTCTAATAGCCAAATAAAGATGAATGATCACCGAAAAAGAGAATTTTAGAGAATTAGTGCATAGTAACACTTTCAATCTATATATTAATCACATTCAGATTTCCGATTAGACATTCTTAACTGTACTGGAAGCTAATTTTCCTTAAAAAAAATTGCATTTTACTTCACCTCAACTCAAGAGAAAAACTGCGAAAAGAGAGCTTATATCCATATTATTAGAT
The DNA here is from genome assembly GCF_009829155.1 of Mustela erminea. Lineage (NCBI taxonomy): Eukaryota > Metazoa > Chordata > Mammalia > Carnivora > Mustelidae > Mustela > Mustela erminea. Next base: position 38,430,782 of record NC_045632.1, read on the forward strand.
GTTTGTAAGTCTGAATATTTTTTCTCTGACAATAATCTGAAGTTTATGCAAATAAATTAGTGAGCAAAGGAGAATACGGTAAGCTTGTAATACAGATATATTACTAAAATAAACATGGTTTATGTAGCTCTCAGTTGATAATTAATCTTTTAGTAGGTATAAATAATGGGATTTGTTTGGTGTAAAAGTGGTGACTAAACCCATTTGTTATTTCTATTTATTTCAAATGACTTACAAGAATGCAATTAATTGTGGGCTCTCAAATACAGTTCTTTATAATTGGTGATGTGATATTATTAAAACTGTCCTTAGGCATAGGAGAGATTGGTTGTTCTGTAATATCAATTTCCCAAATTTTGTGAATATAAACAACAGCATAAAAAATATTTCTTTTGTTAATAAATTCTGATAATGCCCTTTTGCTCTTCATGGTGGTGTCTGTACAGAAAATAGACAAGATAAGACTGGTGGTAGGAGGAATCTATAAAAGTTTATGCTGATTATTCCAGAGTCCAGTTCCATGATCATCAATGTAAAAGGCAAGACAGCAGAAAGGCCTAAGATCAGGTGCCATTAGACACGGAGAAGACTAATCTGGGATTGACGAATTGGGAGCAGTATTGAATCTGGAAGCCAAGGGCACTAGTGCTATTTTGGGATCTATCATCCATGCATTGCATAATGCAAACTCTTTGTGACACATTAAGTTTGGCTCTCCTAGCACTATTTTCAGACCGCCCATCATGTAAGAAGTTGCCTTTAAATATCTGGATTTTTATATCTCCAGGAAATTGCCTTTAAAGATGCCAAGTCTAGATCTCCAGAAAAGCAAAAACCACAGCAACTTCTAAAAAAGCAGATACCCCTAATTTGTCATTTGTGACTCCACAAGTCTTTGAAACACATTTTTTTGTTTTTGTTTATTTATAGTTCCATAAGGTTAGTTAGGTGTTCATGGTCCCTCTTTTCTAAATCCCTTTAATAAAGTGTAAAGGATAAGATCCCAGGATCCAGCCTGAATCTGAAACCTCCCTCTGCTCATTATGATAACTGCTAGGTTAGGAGCAAATTTCTTAACTTAGTCTTTCTCAGAATCTCCATCTGAGAACAGGGATCATAATAATACAAACTCACAGAGTTGTTATGAAAAATCAGAGAGGAACACATCTTGCACAGTTCTTGGCACTTGGTAGGTACTCAATAACTTTTGTTATTTCTTTAAACTATTTTTTTTAAAGATTTTATTTATTTATTTGACAGAGAGAGACACAGCGAGAGAAGGACCACAAGCAGAGGGAGTGGGAGAGGGAGAAGCAGGCTTCCCGCTGAGCAGGGAGCCTGATGTCGGGCTCCATTCCAGGACCCTGGGATCATGACCTGAGCAGAAGGCAGATGCGCAATGACGGAGCCACCCGGGTGCCCCTCTTTAAACTATTATTTGATGTAAGAACCAGGGATCCTTGAAGAAAGGGCTGATTCTAGGCCTAGAACAGGAAACGGATAAGATGATGCATTTGTGGTGCCGGCAAGTAAGAAAGTGCTCAAATACAAAATAAAGCAAAAAAAACCAAAACCAAAAACAAACAAAAAAAAACTCAATGAAGGCGGTATATCCAAGGACACAAGATTCAAGTTGGAGTTCCAGCGGGCAAAGCTAGAACATTTTAAACCACAAAATAGATTATAACCCAAAGTACAAAATAGATGCATGCGAGTCCATACTGAAATAAACAAATGATTGAATAAATAAATGGGAGAGAAGAAACAAATGTCCCTTTCAGAAAAAGCATAAATACTGTATGTAATTATTCTGTTCTTAAGGAGGCAAAGCATTTCTCCCAGTCCTTAGGTGTAAGCTGCAGAGAGTAACCTTCATTTAAAGAGTACAGTAAGAAACTGAATGAGAGAGAAAGTGTTTTCAGAGAAACCCGAGAAACACGACTTCATCTGGGTGCCCAAGTTCCACATCAATAGCACCATCAATAAGTCACATCTATTCCGTGTGTCCTTGATATGGAATGGAAATAGTGATTTATCTCTGTGGTCTGTGCCCCGTAAAAAAACATAACCCCAGTTTCATCATGAGAAAAAAATCAGAAAAATTCCAGTAGAGGGACATTATACAAAATACTTGACCAGTACTCCCTAAAACTGTCAAGCTTATCATAAACAATCAAAGTCTGAGACTCTGTCACAACAAAGAGAAACCTAGGACACATGTCAACTGAATGGAAGACGGTATCCTGGAAGAAATTTGGGAAGAGAAAAAAGACATTAAGTAAAAACAAAGAAAATTTGAAAAGTGTGAACTTCCGTTAATACTAATGTATCAGTATTGGCTCATTACTTGTAACACGTATAAAATACATTAATACAAAATATTAATATTGTAACCCATATAAAATACATTAATACAAAATATTAATAATAAGGAAAATGATATGCGGCCTATGGAACTCTTTTTACTATCTTTACAATTTTTATGTAAATGTCAATGATTCTAAAAATTAAAATTTGTTTAAAAATATTTCAATGTCCAATACTTACTAATTCAATCACTGTGTCTCTATTCAGAAATCTGACTGAAGCATTCTGGGTCAAAGTACAATTTTGTTTCTAACAAAGTCATAATTTTGTGGACACATAAGCATGTGGGTCTTGGTTTTGTGAGACCGGTGGGTCATGCCTTTTGGAGGATTTCCTTTGAAGAGTAGAATGAAAACTTAATACCAATGTAATTTTTAGTATGCATATGTAAGTTCAAGTCCATTGTAATGTCTTAGTAAGGCCCATACAAGTGAGTGGTCCTGAAGTTTCAGCTTCATTAACACCCTGGTAAATATACCTCTGAAGTAAAACTGATCTAACAGGGACCTGAGAATAAAAAGAATATTATTATTGGAGAAAATGATGGGTATCCACTTTTTGTTGGTCTCTACGTCCTCGCACATACGTAAGGTTATACCACTGAATTTTTGTTTCATTGAAAGTTGATGTAGACATGGATTAACTGCCTACTTCCTGATATGTAGCAAATATTCCCTATCTTATCACCTAACTTGGCACAGTGAGAATTTCTCCTTAAATCCAGGAGACCCTGGAATTCAAAGCCCAGGGGAGGGGTTGGCTTTTGATAAAACTTCTGAAGGAAATCTTCCATTTCAAGAAACAGAAGGGGAAGCCATAAATGCAGTACAGGGGAAGACTTCAGTTACCATGGGATGCCAAAGAGGAGGAAATTTCTGTTGGTTTCTATTTTCCCAGTAGATTATGTTTTAGGTCTTTAGCTGAGAGTGAGAAGGACGAGACGGGTATAGGAGCTTTGAGAGACGAGGGGGTGTGAAGAAGGGATTGTGGAGAGGGAAGACAAAAAATAACGTACAGTTGGATTGCTCAGCAATACTTAGTCATTCGGCATGTGTGATCATAAATTTAAAGTAAGATTACTTAGCACAAGTGTGTGCTTTTCCAGCAGCAGAGCTCATCTGTTAAGGGCAGGCACAGACTTTTTCCTGGACGGGGGTATTTACCAGACAAGCCTGGTAGAGAGAGGGGAACAAAACGGCCACAAGTCTCTATAAAGGTGTGAAAACAATGACAGGTCTTATGGAGCAACTTAAATTCCACAGCATGCCATCTTTTCTATACTTTCTTCTGCCTGACATAATTATTTCTTTGGTAAAGTCATGATTGAAGGCTCAGGTTAAATGTTATCATGGCTTCCTTTTCTATATTCCCAAGGAGACCTGTGTTTCCTTCTAGCATTATAATAATTCATTGTAATTATCACATATATGTTTTAAGAATGGCTTCATATTAGTTATAATTATATTACTAAAAAGAAACACCTGTTATCATTCACTGTGTGCATGACACCTTTATATATTTATTTATTTATTTGCTTTAAGATTTTATTTATTTATTTGACAGACAGAGATCACAAGTAGGCAGAGAGGCAGGCAGAGAGAGAGGAGGAAGCAGGCTCCCTGCTGAGCAGAGAGCCCGATGCAGGGCTCGATCCCAGGACCCTGGGATCATGACCTGAGCCGAAGGCAGAGGTTTTAGCCCACTGAGCCACACAGGCACCCCTATCTATTTATTTTTAATGTATTTATTCCCACCCTCTTTAAAATATAAAATCCATTTGCACAAATATTTTGTCTTGCTTATGAAGATACTGCTTGATCATACAGTAGTTGCCGGATTTCTTTAAATGTATTAATAAGTTTAATATGAGAATGTAAATGAGTGGGTAGGGCATGGGTTTCTACATTATTATTCATGAATTCCTGAGGGTTAGCACAGTATCTGTTACTTTATAGACTTGTAATAAGTGCTTGCTCAAAAATAAATAATCTGAATCATGTACTATATATAAAGCTTGATATAGAAGATATATAACTGTTTATTCAGCAAGCCTTTCCTGTGCATGCCTATGATGAATTTCTCTGCTACTAGTAATCTATTTAACACAATCATATAGGTTTGACTCTCTTGAAATGGTTGGCTATTGTAGTTTTTGAAAAACTATTGTGAAATTCTTAATACTCATCTGTGCTCTCAATTATAATACTTTGGGATATTTAGTGTTTAAGCATGAATATCCACATATCAAATGTAACATTTCTCTTTAGGAAGGGTCAGTCCTGGTTTGCTAAAAACCCCTAGTGAGGGCAATAATGACAGTTCCTTTATTTTGACAGTAAAAGTATTGGAACAAATACTCTTTCAGGTTTATGGAAGTGTAATACAAATTCCAGTTGTCCCCTTAGTCATTAACTTGATCATGTAGTCATGCCTTCAAGGCTGTGCTTAGAATAAGAAGGTAAGAATGGGAAAGAGAGTCTGCAGAGAGATTAGCAACACTTACAATGACCAATGTCTGGCAAGTCTGCATCAATAAAAGTTACTTCAGAGGTGATATGTAATTCTTCAGTTTTTTGGGGGGTGGGTGGGATGGGGGTAATAGAGAATTTTCTCTCTGAAAATAACCTGCAGTGGGAATGATCCTCACATTACCTAGACTTGATCTCATGGATAATTGTCTTAATTATGCCAGAAAGTATATTTCTACTGTTGGCATCACCACTTTTGTAGACATGAAAGTGCCTTTGTTGATAACTTCCAATACTGTGAGTACCTCACAGGCAGTGCAGAAAAGCTCTAAAAGCTTGATGAGAATTCTTGACAGTGAACATTTAATGGTGATGTGAGCTTAATAAGGAAGTAAGAACTCTCCTGAAAATTGGATTCTGGTATTTCAATCAATCAGTGGAGACCACAACACTTGTTTCTTGAGCTCCGAAATGGAACATATTCTCCATACCAATGGACATTATCAGCGGAGAGATAAATAATTGATGTGAAGATTCTGTGAGGCTGATGACCAACTAAAGAGTAAAGATTCTCTTTTGTACAAAAATTTGAGGATTCACTTCCTATATTTCCAGGCATACATATTTTATGAGTAATGATATTATTTCCCCTCTTGTTTTCCTTTATATTTTCTATCCCTTTTTTCCTCTTTTCAATCTCTATTGTCAATAGGTCTGGATTTGAACAGCTGCTCTCTCAATTACCAAGTCTATGACCTTGAGCGAGTTATTTAATCTTTTTGAAACTACGTTTCTTTCTTTCTTTTTTTTTTTTTAAACAGCAGAACTTTCAACTGATTTCGGTAATTTATCAAAACCAACTAGTGCCTGAGACCCTATTAGCTGCCCTTTCCAACTCTCTTCCATACCCTGACCACTCTTTTGTCCTTGCATGTTTATTAGACACAAGCACATGCATGTGTGTTTGTATGTGGGGGTTGGGGGGATGTCTACACGGGGTAGCTTCTGTTTGTTGAGAGCTAATGATATTTCAGGCACACTGCTAATATTTTTACATGGAGGATCTTACAGTATAATGAGAAATAACTTTATGGCTGATTAGTTTTAGTTTCAGATATACCATAAAAGCTACTCAAGGTCAGAGATGGAGTCGGAGTTTTGACTGGGGAACTAGACTTGCCTGCCCCTAATACCTTAGGTATTAATCTACCTTCTATCTCCCATTATACCAGCTAGCCAAAATGAAAGCTTACAAACCAAAATGCAATTGAATATTATACTTTTACATAAATAGCCTAATAACTATAATATTTATCAGTTTTAAAGATAAAGCAACCACAGATTAACAAAGCCACTAATTTTTCCAAGTTCAAAAACTCGCAAGGAATTTTGGGCCAGACCCAGATTTCGGCAACGGGTACACAAGGATGGAGAATGGGTGGTCTTTTTCCTAATGAAAGAAAGGGACACGTGTAACAACAAATATTGTGAGAACGGGATATTTCATTGTGCATAGAATAATATTACTTTAGGTTGTAATTCCTCCTTCCTATAAGCTCTTAACCACTTCTGAGCTTCCTTGGCCTGTGACAAGAAGAATGTGTACCTCATAGGGCCATCTGGAAAGTTAAGTGAGCTAACATGTGGGACAACAGAAGCCATTATGCAAACATAGTGCATTGTTGTAACTGAAACACAGGTTCACATGAGCATTTCCTGGGAGCACAAAGATATTGCAGACTGGCTTCCCTGGAGGCAGCCTACAAAATGGAGACAGACCCTCAGGATATTTACTAAAGGGTGTTTTGAGGATTTACACCTGTGGAGGGGCAAGAGCAGGGACAGGATCAGGCAGCAGTCCCTGAGCTGTCCTTCATCCCCAGGAGACCAAGCCCCTAAAACACCCCGGAGCTGCAGTGTTCTTTCAGAGTTGGGGTGAAGGGAACAGTTTTTACAACCCCATGTTCCCTATGCATTTGATGCAAGCAGTCTCAGAAAGGAAGCATGAATTTGGACAAAGAAATTATTTAAACCAAGACAATCCCCTAATGAGTGCTGAAAGCTGACATACATCTTAACTTAGCACTCCTGGAAGATGGGAGAATAATTTTAAATTCCAGACTGGAGGTCTGGATTGTGTATCGGAGAAGGGAAGGCATTTCAGTGCCCTGGTTAGGAGAGAAGTGTTAATAAAAGGCTACACATGAGAGGGGATATTTGATTTTGGGCTTAGACTTGATAAACTCTGAAACTTCTATTGACACACGTGCACACAGAGTGCACCCCTTAAACAGCAGACATTTTATATGTTTGATCTCATACTGCTTAATACCGAAGAGAGAGCTGAGAGATGAATTGTTGCATTCGAGTAGTTTCTCTCTTGAGGAGGTAATTTCACCTGATAGGATGATAGCCTTTTATGATATATCTGTATTGTTTCTCTGATATCATTTAGACTTTGCAGGAGTGAAACGTAATGTGAAGGAAGTCTCCTTTAGCTCGTGAACATACTCAGAGGTCATTGATAAATACCAAATATAACCATTTTTAGAAAAGTTGGCACAACAGTGTATGTTTTTATTCAAGGGCAATGGCACAAATTTGCTCTTGTGTTGCCTTAACTACTTCTTGACGTCTTATTTTTCTTCCAAACGACCCTCTAACAGACGTTGTAAAAGTCCTGCCAACTTGTGGTTTGCAGAAGATAAGCTTCCAAAAGCACTTTCTAATACATGTTCCTCTCACAAACTTATCTTTACGAATGAATGGGTGGGATACGTGAGCATTATGAACTCCTGCTTTATGTGAAATTTTATTCCAAAGAAGTATCCATTCAACCTAACTTATCAATGTTCTTTTTTTTTTTTTTAAGATTTTATTTATTTATTTGACAGTGAGAGAGAGAGAGAGAGATCACAAGTAGGCACAGAGGTAGGCAGAGAGAGAGGCAGAAGCAGGCTCCTTGCTGAGCAGAGGGCCTGATGTGGGGCTCGATCCCAGGACCCTGAGATCATGACCTGAGCCGAAGACAGAGGCTTAACCCACTGAGCCACCCGGGCATCCCTTATCAATGCATTCTTATACTAGTTTATAACTTTTCTATTTTTCACTGACCTGCCCATTTTCTAAGCACATAGGTGATAATGTGGAATTACTTCATTTACTTGAGGTTAGCCAACAGTCATTTCTCCCGGCACTTACTGCAAAAGAGAAACAGCTTCACTTCAATAAAAACCCTACACTTAACTGCTGTTAGACCTGAATTGTTCCTGATGTGGAGATTCCCTGTTTGAGTCACCAGAAATATTTAGTCACATAAGGAGACTTGGGACAAAGACCTCACCAAGCAGAGAGGAAATACATTTAAGATGTATTAAAACGCAAAAGATTACAGCTTTATTTGAGCAGAAGGAGACCAATTTATATAAAGATGAATATTGACTTATATAAGTTGGAATAAATATTATCAATGCAATTATATTTACAGATTAGTATTCTGTGATGCCCTCCATGCTGGGGAGACTTTAAAGCTATTTCCAGTTTATCCCAAGCCTATAAAAGACATAATATTCTTATATGACAAATACTATAGTTGCTTGTTTGAGCACTAACATATAAAGCACATAGCACACAGACATTTCAAATCCTAGGCATTTGACAATGGAGAGCTCAGAAAACGGAGAGACAGTCTTTTTGGCAACTTTTCTAAAGCCCCCGGTTAAGATGTCATGAACTTTCAAGTCAAACACATGTAAGGTGGGTCTCAGCTCTACATTTTCTATCTCTGTGCAGACTGTTCCTTTCGACTAACCTGTTTCTAATTTGTGTTCTGATTACTTGCAGTGACATTTTCTGTCACTGTCAACTCGAAACACAGAAGCTAGACCTCCAATGCCATTTAAAGGCTCCACTGCAGCTGGGGTCCCATCAGTGTTGTCACAACTTCTGATGCCTGGAGATCTATGCACCAGTGTTAATAAGACTGGCACTATTTAATTCTCTGAAGAAGTCACTAGTTCTATCCAACAGAGACACCATTTGCTTTTGCTGCTCAGAGTCATTAAAAATACGCTGATTTTTGCATTTGGATTGTGTCCTGTAAGAAACTAAGTGAGGTCTCAAGAGAAGAAAATAAGGACCAAAGGCATGATAGTACTCTTCACCAAGACATCAACCTGGAACCAAGAGGGACATGAAAGATGGGGGAGGTCAGATGAATCAAGGCAACCTTCATTTGACCTCTATACACCATCTCTAGCAGCCTGTTCCAACAATCATCTCCACCTCAGATGAACCTCCTTAGGTTTTCAACAATTTAGCCTCTGGCAGTGGCCAAATATCAAGTAGATAACACTCACTGATAGGCAGCCAACCAGACCAGCTAATGCCCTCTAATTTTTACAACCAAGACTTCAACCAGGGCATACATAGCTAAAGAATCAGAAAATTGGTTGCTGAGGATCAAATAGTATAAAAATGTATCACTAGGTCTGTGAAGTACTCAATGAAGTAGTTTAGCTATTTCTTACAGTCCCTGTGTTCCTTGGACCAACAATGTATTTATGACTCAACTGCCAAATAATTTTTTTTCTAACGGCACTCTTCCCCTCTCAACTAAAGAGAAAAATGGTTCCTCTACGTTATTGATCTTTTAAGTAATGCATTGTAGTGTGATTGTTGGGGGTGAGGGGTTAAAGATAGAAACAGGAAAGGAAAGTGATTTTTTTAAAAAAAATAATGTGGACTTTGAAGTTATACAGATCTGAGTTCTCCTCATCGTCAACTTGACAGAACAAAGATATTAACAGAGAGAGAAGCCTAAAAACCAGAGGTCATGTGTAGATGTCCATCACCATCTAGCTCCATGATTTGGGGTAAATTCTATCTCCTTTCCAAGCCCCATCTGTAATATTGAGATAATCATCACAACCAATTTATAGAGTTATTGTACGATCAGAGGGCTTATCTAAATAAATCAGCAGCTAGCATTTAAACACTCAGGAAGGGGTTGCTATGAATATCTCTACTCTGTAAGACAGCGGAGTGACCTTCTGCTATTTGGCCTTGTCCCGTAATATCTATGTGAAGCTCTTACTTAGGTTAAGCTGTATTGACTCAACTTTCAACATTATTATTTTTATGCCCTTTTTTGTCCCTAAACCAGGCCTGGATGATCAAACTGGTCAAATAAGCATGCTTACAACACCAGAAAAGCAGGTAAGATATGTATCCAGAAAGCTTACAGAACTCATTACCCCATCATGTTGTCTTCCCGACTGTGATGGTAACACTGTGTGGCAGCATTTCCTGCGAAGTCAAGGTCTCCCCAGAGAAGGTGTGCATCTCTACCCCAGGTTAGGAAAGAAAATCAGATAAAGAAATGCTTTGGGGCTTCTTTCAAATTCTCTTTCACAATCTCTCTCTCTCTCTTTTAACTCTAGGAATACCCTAGCTCTGGGAAAATGACTATCCTAGGTATAATAGGGATTAGGTAACTCCTCATAGGAATTCTGTGTCCTACTTATAACCTGCAGGGGAAAAGGACGTAGAGAGAAAATTGTGTATGGGGAGCACAGATAAAACCATTACGCCTTGACTTCGAAAAATTAAAATACAATCATAGTTAATAGATAATTACAGCACCATTAAGGTAATGAGTTAATTATTATATTAATTGGCAGGTTAATGAATTCCAATCTGGATTTTATAAAACTGAATTTAAATAGGGGAATAGTATGTTATGAATTTTCTCTAGATTATCTTTACATAAATACAATGTTTCTGGGGTGCCTGGGTAGCTCAGGTTGGTTAAGTGTCTGCCTTTTGCTCAGATCATGATCCCACGGTCCTGGGATCCAGGTTAGGCTCCCTGTTCAATGGGGAGCCTGCTTCTCCCTCTCCCCTGGCATACGCTCAATCTCATGCCCTCCCTCCCCCTACATCCTCTCTCATAAATTAAAAAAACCTCTAAATTTTTTTTTTTTAAGAGTCTTATGCTCTACCAACTGAGCTAGCCGGGCGCCTAATTTTTTTTTTTGAAATACAGTGTTTCCCCATGAATTCCTGATGACATATTTATTCCCCTTGACTAATACTTTGTAAACACTTAAATAAAAAAGCATAGCAGAGAGGGGTGAGGGGATGGGGTAACCAGGTGATGGGTACTAAGGAGGACATGTGTGGTGATGAGCACTGGGTGTTATACACAACTAATGAACCGTTGAACACGACATCAAAAACTAATGATGTACTATATGCTGGCCAGTTGAACATAACAATAATTAAAAAATAAATAAAATAAATAAATAAATAAAAATAAATAAATAAAATAAATTACTGCATTAAACAAAGAGAGAAAGCATAGTTAGACACCAATGATTGTAGCAACTTTAAAGACTAAAGGTATAATTTGACATATGATGTCAGACTTGCTGTAACTAGATTTTTTTTTTTTAAAGATTTTATTCACTTATTTGACAGACAGAGATCACAAGTAGGCAAAGAAGCAGGCAGAGAGAGAGGGAGGAAGCAGGCTCCCCGCCGAGCAGAACGCCCGATGTGGGGCTCGATCCCGGGACCCTGGTACCATGACCTGAGCTGAAGGCAGAGGCCCCAACCCACAAAGCCACCCAGGTGCCCTGTAACTAGATTTTTATTTATCAAAATAAATAAGTGATTTTTGTCTTAATTCTCTTATTTTATATTTGTGGCCTTTGCATTCCTTTTGAGGTTGAAGCATACTCAGTTCTGCACGGAACCAGGCATTCTAGTACTTTTAACGCTTGCTCTCTTTTCGGGTGGTCTACCAGAAACTGAAACTGTGACTCCATCAATCCTGGGCTAACTCTGCCGGTCGTCTGCATGATTTAGTATTCAGAGCATGGGCTAGGTAGTTTGAGAGCCTAAATTCCCATATAGTCTCCGCCTGTAGCATTGTGGAAAAACCACTTAACCTTCTTAAGCTTGTCTCCTCATTTATAAAAGTAGTATCTGCTGCTCAAGCAAACAGAGCCTTTACCATAGTTACGGCCATTGAAGTTCACAGATTCCCAAGAAGGAAAGACTTGATTTGCTGAGGGCATCCATAGATAGACAGATAGATAGCTATCTAGATAGATTTTTTTCCTTTTTGTTATCACAAAAATATGAATAGACATATCCAACCCTCATTTAAAAAGAAAAGGCTCTCTGAATAAGAAAGCATTAGTACTACAATATTCTATTATCCTCCGTAGTATAATAAAAATGCATGTAGATCTAGATATGGATATAAATACATGTCTGGTCTTTGTCCCCTTTGTTCCCCGCACAGAACTTCACAAACCTTTGGAATTTCCAGTGATAGGGTGTCTTTGTTATGTAAATGAGGTGACTCCTTCCAGGGCCCAGAGAGAGCATCAGGATGAGGGCTGGGTGACAGGACAGCCAATCAAGTGGCTGGAGAGTTAGAGCTTTCAGAATGAACAGTTGGAGATGGAGTTTAATCCTGTGCCCAGTGAAGCCATCAGTCATAGCTACGTAATGAAACTTTGGTAAAAACTCAAACAATGAGGCTCAGAAAGCTTCTCGGTTGGTGACCATACTGATGCAGAGACTCGGGGCAGTGGCCAGCCTCATTCCACAAGGACAGAAAACCCTGCTTTCAGGACCCTTCCAGGCCTTGCCACTGTGGGTTTCTTCCTCTGACTATTCATCTGACTTCATTATAATAAAATGGCAACTGTAGGTACCACTGACCCTATAAAAACATGGGTTTGAACTGCATGGGTCCACTTAGACATCATTTTTTTTTTCATAACTACAGTACTGTATTATAAATGTTATTTAAAAAATCATAAGGAAGAGAATATACATCTTTTTTCTAGCTTACTTTATTCTAAGAATACAATCTATAATATATATAACATAAAAAACACGTATTAATTGACTGCTTAGGCTATAGGTGAGGCTTAAGGGAAACAGGCTATTGATAATTAAGTTTTTGTGGATAAAAAGTTACATACAGATTTTTGACTTCATGGTGGGGCTGTCAGTGGCTCTAATTTCCACAATGTTCAAGGATCAACTCAACAGCAATGAGTCCTGAGTTCTGTGAGATATTCTAACAAATTATCAAACCAGGTGAGACACTGCAGAAACTCCAGAATGTGTAGCCAAGCTGGGCAAGAATGTAGGTTGCTTGCTATCACCCAACACTTGAGGACAGTGTGTGAAGTGGGCACAGTCTTGTGTAATGGCACCCCTAATCTATGGGGTCATAGTTAACTGTGGTTAGTTAGTGTCAGAACCGAAATAAATTGTAGGGCACCTCGTTGTCAGAGCACTGGTGATAGAATTCAGCATCCTATGATCCTTCACAAGTGGGAGGGACAAAACAACAAAGGGAAAGAAGAAAAAAATACCCCAAGATATAATACAGATCTTGGAACCTCGTCAAGTTCCAGTACCAATAAAGCAATCAATTCATGGAACTAGTTATCGAAGCTCAATAAAAGGAAGAACAAACTATTTAAAGACACTAATAATTACCTGTTAAAGAGATGCTGGTTGTGTACACATAATGTTAACTCTGGAGCCTCAATGATTCCTTATTCATAAAGTTTGAAGTTTGGAACAGGCCCTACGTTTGAACGAAGCTAACTTAAACCACTGTGACCTGATACATGGAAAGTACACACAACAAGCTTATGTTGCATGTTAGATCCTTAACAAATGGTTCTTCCTTTCTTTCTTCTCCCTGCCCCCCACATTGTAAAACCCAAATTTCTCTTATCCTGATGTTTCCCAGAGTGTTCAGAATACTGTGCTTGATACTCTCAGGTGATCAGCTCACGTGATCAGCGTTGAGAGGCACTACACGTTGCCGACATTCTAATCCCGTCTGCGCCACGAGTATCCATGACCTCTCTTCTCCAGAAAACTTCACATTCAACACTTGTTGAACTACTCAATCAAAGCGACACAGAGTATTCCGTCAGGCAACAAAAAAATTAACAAGAACCCGAAATCTCTGTGATGACAGAAGAGCACATTCTTTCCTCAGAAGCTCACTGATTTCAAATGGGGACACCAAGGAAATATAAGACTTACATGGCATATATGCAAAGGTTACATAACAGATTCTTAATACACAGGAGTAAAAGAGCTTTCTAAAAACTCACTGAATCCTATCCAAAGTGTTCAGAAGAATCTCTGTACAGAGATTCTGGAATAGCTTCTCCAGAATAAATAGGTTAAACATAAATTCTGAAACAATTACTAAGCTGTACCTTTTTTTTTTTTTTTCTGTTGGTCTTGCTTTTGTTGGTAACTTTTTGTAATGCTGTTTTTTAGCTCAGAATTCAATACTTATTGTCTTAAGAATCATGCTAACTCAAAATTAAAGATAACAATTTGTTCTCAGTTTAGAGAACCTTAAGTGTTTTACTATCCTGTTGTAATTTACTTTTTCCATAAGATACCAGAGTTTTAGGGGTGCCTGGGTGGTGCACTCAGTGAAGCTTCCAACTCTTGGTTTTAGCTCAAGCCCTGATCGCAGGGTCCTGAGATTGAGCTCCTCAACTCATTGCAGAGACTGCTTAAGTTTCTCTCTCCCTCTGTCCCTGCCTCTCCCTTTTTACTCACTTGCTCCCTCTTTCTCTAAAATATAAATATATATATACATATATATATATATATGAGGGGCCCCTGGGTGGCTCAGTCGGTTAAGCGTTTGCCTTCAGCCAAGGTCATAATCCTGGGGTCCTGGGATCGAGCCCTGCATCAGGCTCCCTGCTCAGTCAGGAGCCTGCTTCTCCCTCTCCCTCTGCTCCTCTGCCTGGCTCGTGCTCTCCCTCTCTCTCACGCTCTCTCAAATAAATAAATCAAGTCTTAAAAAAAAAAAAAAGATACCACAGAGTTTTAGAAATACTAATGGTTCTTAAAACACATGTCTAGAGGCACGACTTAATTTTCCAAATCTACAAGGTAAAATTAGAGAGAAATAAGTGTTTACTCTAATACTCACCCCTAGATGTGTAATGCCTTCAAGAAGATTGGACAGAACACAATTTAGGTAGCACACACCACGCAAAGACAAAGGATGGTCTTTCACAGCCTGAAAATTTTGAGTACCATTCTTACTGTATTATGGCATCAATGCAAAATCAAATATACGTATTTACCTATTTTTCATTTGCACTCAAGAGAAGTCATTCGGTATATGCGGAGAGCTTAACAGCAAGGAGGGAAAGGTCTTTCTGAGCACAAAGACATCCAGTATATCAGATAAAACATTAAAAGTCCCAAGAGGCCCGGCAGGGATAACACATTCTTCCAATACCTGCTCCTAAGCCACGAGCAACTGGGCTACCAATGTGACATGTTCACTGAGAGAGGTTTTGTGCTTCATCCCTACTGCGAGAAAGAACTCCTCTGTGGGCCTTCTACTTCCAGTGTTTAGCAGCGGAGAAGAAGTGAGTGGTGCGGAGGTTATGTGAGCAACGCTTTCTCTAAAGTTTGGAAATTGTGAATGTTACATTATTTTCAGGATCACTGCCCCTCCACACTCCCTGATACTGTTCTGAGTCGTAGCACCAATTTCCTCAGAATTTAGGACACTGTGACTTCTCACACTGAATCAACTACTGCAAATGGGCACCAAGAGGTTTGACAATCTTTCTGGAAGTCAGACCCAGGGAAATAAATTGGAAGACAACCTTTCTTTAAACTACTCGGCAAGTGGCCGTCAGGCCTTTTTTCTCTCGTTTTTGCAGCCGCTCCAAGAAACTTAAGAAAGAGAGGTGGCCCAGAGCACCCTCCCTGCCACAAACACTGAGAAAGAGACACAGAGATAATAGTTTCTGTCACAGAACAGAACAGTCTGGGATGGCTTTTCCGCAGGAGTTACAAAAGTGAGGCTAACACACTCAGTGTGAGCTCCCGACTGCGGCCGCCGTGAAGATACAGAAAAGCTCATGAACACTCACGTTCCGGGCACGGCGGCCACTCCAGGCGCCACAGGGAGGAGACGCCGCGTGTGTCTTCAGTGGCCCCATAGGTAAGAGCGGAACAGGAGAGAGGTCCTTGCTCCCACTGGGCGGGTGACTTCAGGTGACCCCTGCAGGCACGCATGTTCGGCATCAATGAGAGCTAGCTGACTCACCTGCTCCAGGCTTCTGCTGCGGTGTCTATCATAGATTTTTTTTTTTAAGAGGATTTAAATTTCTTCTGCCTGTCTGTACTGCCTATTTGTTAACTGACTTAAGTACATTTTTTGAATACTCTGAGTCATTTCTAATTAGTGACCTAAAAGTGAGTGTAAACACCAAGAACACAAGTCCTGAAGAGTTACTTTTCTAGCCAGCTGGCCCACTCCCCACTCCACGACCAGACCTTTGACCTCTTGCTTTTGCCTCTTCTAAGTCCGGCTTTTAATCTCTGTCAGCTGTGGGAACTGTCCCTGGACTTCCCTCCCAGAAGGCCATGATTTAATCAGAACTGGTATGCTCTGGTTATATCAGAGAATCAACACCCTGTTGGAATTCCTGTAGGAGTTTGTTGGAAATGGAAATTCTACGGTCCCAGGCCATTCCCGAGTCAGGGATTCAAGGGCTCAGGGCACAGCGATCTGGCTTTCCACGAGCTTTCCAGGTGATAGTGGGGAGAACAATTATGGTATACAAATTCTCCTATTTGAATCAGCCTTTCTTCCTGAATCCAATTACATTACCTCGCCGGTATTAGCCCTTCCTCATGGGGGCATTGATTAGGACCTGCAGAGAGTGTTAGCCGATGCCACTAAGCTGGGCCAGGGGTGGGGTATGATCATAAAACAAAAGAATAAGCACACACAGTCATCCCTAATTAGAAACTATACACATAATGACAAGTAGAAATGAGAGCCTCAATCCAAAACACTAACATTTACCTTAGGGGATAAGAGAGTCCTATGTTGGGGTTGGAAATACAAGGATGGTAGGGAGGAAGGGGGAGAAAAGAGAAAGAAGGAAAAAAGGAAGAAAGGGATGAAAGAGGGAAGAGAAAGGAAGGGAGGATGGTACCCAAGTTCACTTTTCTACCTTTCTCTTTTACATCTGTACCCAGAGCTCATCAGTCTAGTCAGAAGAATCCAAAACAGAATCTAGAGGAATCATTGTTCTAAGAGACAGCTGTGTTGATGGAGGCAGCAGAGGGAGACTAAGAGGGAAGAGACTTAGAAGGGTGGCCAGTGCAAAGGTGAGTGTAGTTTGCGTGAAAGCTAGAAGTCCTGATGTTTCACCCGAATCACAGCTTAGCTAGTGGCTGCATATGTCCTTGGATTAGTTGGCCTCAGTGTAGGCACAGCATCATTAAGTGGATGGCCTTGGTCCCCTCCCGTGTGCAAGTTAAAGAGTCGGTAACCCAAAGAGACAACATAACAGATAACGTTCACATTTCATGACTCTTTTCTAATTATAACAAAATAATCACACCACATCTCAAGCCCTTTCCATCCGCCATTATGGGTGTTGTGAAAAAGAGAAAGTAGTGTTCTCTCCAGTGTTACCTTGACAACTCATATTTTTGTAGAACTACTCTTGTAATACAGTAAAAAGAAGGTGGACTTTGGGACGCAAAGAGGAGTGATCAAAATGCGATTCTTCCCACAGAACAGCCCTGTGACACAGCAAGTGCCTTTACCCATTTTTGCCATAATTTATTCATCTGCAAAATGGGGTAACTTCTGGGGAAAGTAAGTGAGGAAAAGTGCATTCATTTAGTGTGTGGTGGCCCAGAAGTCTCCGAGATGGGAATGAACTTGTAGGTTTTGCTGTCTTCTGAAACCTTTCTGGCTCAAAAACATCATCCTCGCAGTGTCTCAGAGTGGAAGGACTGTGTTTCTCACTTCAAAGAATTCTCAGATGAACACGTGGAATGGAATCCTCATGGTTTTGTATATCCTGTGATATATTAAGACCACTGGCAAGCTTATTTTAAGAAGCCAAATTATGATCAGAAAAGGGTTTGGTGGATAAGAAATTAGGGGTAGAGGAGGATGGGTTATGTGTTTCTAGTCTCATGAGATCTGGCTAAGAAAACCCAGTTCAGCTGCTTCTGCATAGATATTATCTTGAAATGAGGCTATTATGTTTGCCTCACATTGTCCAAGGCACTCTGTTCCCAGAGTAGTCTTTGAATGGGTACTGTCTACCTCGATATCCTTGATTCTTCCTTTTTTTTTTTTTTTGTCCTTTTTCCTAAGCAATCCCCCACTGATTGGCATTATTTAAAAGAGGATATTGTATCATATATTAATTTAAAAGGTGACATTTGAAATAAGGCAAACCTAGTTTCACATCCCAGCTCTGTTGACTACCAGTGTGTGACTTTGGAAAGGTAACTTAATACTTCGTATCTGAACATCTTACAGGTAAAATATCTTTAACCACTGTGCCTGCCTTATAGCTAGTTTTTTTTTCAAGTATGTAAAATTGTGTTGGCCTTCTCTTCTGGTACCATTATTATCCCCACTGTACAGATTAGTAAGTGCAGGTTTACAGAGGTTTATGACTTAATACGGCAACAGTGGTAAGTGGATGATCCAAGATTCAAACACAAACATGACTCCCAAACCTACTTGCTTAACCACTACGCCATGGGGGAAGCTGACAAGTTACTGTGTGAAACCTTCTAAAGTAAAGAACGGGCTTGGTGGCATAAACTCTAAGTCTATTATACCTGACAGGAGTATGGTGAAGAAATTGTTCTATCTGACATCTTCCTTCATGCTAAATACTCTCACTATCTCTATTGGATCCTTGTGTTTTCATGCTAATGTCCCTTACTTTGTCTACTTTAGCTTAACTGACATTTGGCTACCATGATAAAGAAAAGCTCACATATGTCTGTCATGAGAGGAACCATCTAGCTATGATGTCTGAGATGGCCATCTTAGTTTTGCATAGATGCCATTTTATATGGGTTAAGACAGACACAAGAGCCTTAAGCCCCACAAAATCTTTCCTGCTTGCCTCTCTCCCAAGCCCTTCCCAATCATCTCGGCTCCTTAACCCTGTAGTGTATTAATTTGAGATGCCCTGATGGTATTCTGTGCTAGATGTGTGTATGACAATGACTAACCCCCACAAACCTGTCTACACAACCGCAGTCACATAAACTAATCAAACTGCCAACTGACCCATTTTGTTCTCCCTTCTCCCTAGTTGTATGAATACTTTTGCTTTTGTGCCTGGCTTGATTCCCTGTTTGCCTCCATCTCCACTCGTGGAGACACCTCTTCCATCCAGTATCCTCTGCTATGCGAATGTTAATAACTGTTTGCCTCTTAGATACCTTTGGAGCCTGCGATGTCATTAGCCCAGCCCATCCAGTAAGTTCCAGAGTGGGTTACCGTCAAAGCTCTTGGTCCATGTAAAATACTGTTTAAACAGCATCTTCCTATTCTCATACATAGTTCCCCTTTCAAAAAAAAGCTTTATAAGAACCCTAATCCTAAAGTAAGTTCAAAGGAATGGACATCACCTGAAAAATGATATAAAATTTAACAATTCCTTGACTTTTTCTTCTCCCCCAACAACTTCTTTTCCTCTTCTTTTCTGTGTTTTCTGAAGCTGTCAAATGCTCCCTTGTTAACTAAGGTATACCATAGTTCTTCCTTTATCAGTTTTGATCACCAATTATGCAGTGGGACCAGAGGATACCAAGATTAAACTATTGCTAAGTTTAGTCACCGCAGATGCTTTTCCTTTACTATCTTGGAGTGTAATTAGAGAGAAGACATCAATTCTCCATGTATGATATCTTCTTATTAACATTCATCTCAGTTTTTTTTTTTTTTTAAAGTACTATTACTTTTCAAGCTCGGGGCTTTAATTCTTCACTTCTTTAATATGCCAGTAGCCTCCACTTGGTTCCAGTACTACAAATGAACCTCTGACCTTCACCAGCACACATACAGCGAGAGTGTGAGAGGGAGAGAAAGAGAGAAGGCATCCTAGAGCATATGCACACATTCCTTCTGCCCTTCTTTATAACCCCAAGTGTTTACCATCAATTACAAAAAGAATTTGACATTCCATTGTAACTTCAAACTGATAATTCCAAACATTCTGTGCATCCAGTTTTATGTTTTTCTACTTTGAGAGTTCCCATCCTTTCTCTCTTTCCATTCTTGGGCTTTCTTGAACAAAGAACACACTTTCCTGTTCCAAATGCATCTGCTAAAATCTCGTCCTTTCTTTTTTTCCCAATTTTTAATTTTGAAAAATTCTGAACTTACACTCCCATTGATGGAATGGTGCCAGGACTTTATTACATTGGCTTTAAGGTTCTTTGCTCTCGCCCCTCCCAACACACACACACACACACACACACACACACACTCTCACACATCCACATGTGCATGCACACCCAAGATCCACTTGATATTGAGTGATAGACATTTTGACACTTCACCCTTAAATAATTCAATATTTGTTTCATAAAAACAAGGGCATTATCTTATATTACCACAATAATATTATTACACCTGTCAATCTAGTTTTAATTTTAGTCACTGCGAAGTTAGATAGTTCTTGATGGCACTGAAAGCTGACTGTCTCATGTGCCTTGCAACATATCTTGATGCTTTCCTCCTTTATAATTGTACCTGAGCCTCTGTACTTGGAAATGCAGGTGACAAAATACCCCAGTAAGCGACCCTCAACCAATAGAAGTCCTGAAGCAGGGGCACCTGGGTGGCTCAGTGGGTTGGAGCCTCTGCCTTTGGCTCAGGTCATGATCCCAGGGTCCTGGGATCAAGCCCCGCACGAGGCTCTCTGCTCAGCCGGGAGCCTGCTTCCTCCCCACCCACCTGCCTCTCTGCCTACTTGTGATCTCTGTCTGTCAAATAAATAAATAAAATCTTAAAAAAAAAAAAAAAACTTACTTAAAAAAAAAAAAAGAAAAGAAAAAAAAAAGTCCTGAAGCAGTGGATAAATATCCTAGCCCTTTCTTTCAGATGCGTTCCTGGAGTGCATTCTACAGTGCTCATCAGAGAATTCCTGGAGGAAGAATTACCTAAATACACAGAATAAACAGCTACATTAAAGCTCTACCATTTATATGAGGACTCGATTTCCCTCTCTCACTGTGTCCCCTCCATTTTTTTCCCTGGGGTCACCTTTCAAATCAACTAGCCACACACAAATTGTTATCTGATGCTCTCATCTTGGAAGAATCAAAACTAAGCCTATCCCCAGACAAAACTAACATTGATTTAATATTATTATTTAATATCCAATTCATATTCAAATGTCTTTAATTGTCCAAAAATGTTTTTTTTCCCCCTCAATCCAGGATCCGATCAAGGATCACATATTCTATTTCCTTGTCTTTAAGTTTAATCAACCCATCTCCATCATTTTTTGTTTGTTTGTTTCTCTCATGGTATTGATAATTTTAAATAGCTGGCATCAGTTTCCTGTAGAATGTCTCACAATCTGAATTTGCCTAATTTAACCTTCATGATTATTAAAGGTTAAGCACTATGTAAGAAACATTATTGAATCATATCAGAAAAGAAAATCCTTCCAATTTTTGAAGACTCAGTTCTATCTTTGCATTGGAAACCATGTTGTGTTGTTCATTCTACAAGTGATCCTACTCTGGATAAACTATGAAATCTTAGAGCATAGATTTTGTTTCACACAAAAGGCGTTGCATACATATTCCACCAGGACAGTAAGTCCAGAAATTTATGACTGTGTCTTGGTCACCTCTGCAGTTTTTCCAAGTGATTTTTGAAATGTTGATGGGTTTCAACTGAATGAATTAAAATATAAATAACCCCAACACAAGTTTTTGAATGTTATAATAACTCCTTTCCCAAGTATGTTCATTAGCACAGTGATACTATTTTTCTCCACTGAATAATCTATAAGAAAAAAAATAAACAAACAAGTTTTAACATAGTTGAGGTCATCTCACCACAGGAAACTAAATAAAATGTTTATCCATAAACACATGTGTCTACATACATATATGCACATAAACATACATCCACATATACATTTCTATGAGTTTTTGATGCTTCCTGGAAGGAGGTAGTTTTTTTTTTTTTAATTGTGAAATATGGTCTGCTATTTCAGTAATTGAGTATTAAAATTTCTGACATTTTCATCTTTAGAAATACAGCCCATTCACAACCAGTTATTTGTTAAATTTGGAAACTATTCATTTTCTTGCTAAGTTTCTCCCCTTCGAGATGTACATACAATGCAAGTTACAGCACCAGGGTTTTTTTTTAACACATCATATAGAGAAATGAACTTGAAATCCATGTGGTGAAGAAAATAAATTTACCCTCTACCCTAGTTTTTGCAATGACAGGGTATCTTATTGATCTCCTACTCTTTGCTCACCTGCAAGGCCATTATGTGCTAACTAAACATTACATGAATTGACAGTCTTTTTTTTTTTTCCCTTTCCTTTTTTTCCCCCTCCATCTACAATAGCACCACAAAACCTGCCACTCAAAGTGTCTCTACAAGGGGTTATCTATTTCAAGTTGTAAAGGAGATTGTATTGGGGGGAAGGGAGACATTTCTCTTAAGAAAAGTATTTCTATTATAGTATTGCCCTGTCAAGCATTTTATCCTGTGGCTACTTAAGCTCTGACAGGAATATGGTACTTCAGTTTTCTTCAAAACCCTAATCACTCTAATCCTTCAAATACTCATTTGGCTAAATAGATTTTCCTGGTTGTTGTTATCCTATACTATCAGCCATTTTGCTGCCATTCTTTTTTTTTCAGTCCAGCCCAGCAGAACACCACACCTACCAGCCCTTCCAGATTAGCCATAACCCAACCTCTAAATTCTTTACCAGTTTTCAATCTCCATCCTTGACTATTTGAACCTACTTCTGTCTCAGCTAGCTTTCATCTGGTTTCTGGCTTTTGACGCCGTTTACACAGAGGAGCACCTGTCTTTTTCATTCGATGCCTGCATCTCTCGTTCATGCACATTCTTACTGTCGTTTGCCCATTGAAGACCCAGGCATTCCGCTCTCCTTTCCTGTTCTCACTATTCCCACACTAGGGAATCCATTGGTTCTATTAGTGTTTCCTTTGCTTGTTTTTGGTTTTGGTTTTGAAGGCTTGCTGCCGTATCTGCAGAAGGTAGAAAGAATTCAGAGAGATGTGATTCCCCCCCACCGCCACCACCAAACTGCTTTGGATTAGGTGAGAATCACAACTTATATTTGTATAATTATTTAGGAATATGCCTCTGTAACATATTTTGGTTTCCTCCTATTTTTACAATATTCCCCAAATTACAGAAATACCAATTTTCTTCAAAAATGAATAATGCATTATTCTTCACTTGTTTTAGAAACAATCCCCTGAAGTAGGTAAGCCTTGGACTTTCATCATGATACAAATTGATTTCAATTGATTAAATTGAAAAAAAGTTAAGCAATCGGGTCAAAGTCACATGACCAACAAGTGACTGTGTATGGGCTTAGTGATCAGGGCCTAAAGCCCACTACAAAGTCCTATCTCCAAGCCATACTAAATAAAGAAGATGTTGCCATCACATTGTAATTCTGAGCATGAATTGACCAGTTATGTCATATTTGGGTTCATCTTTTCTGGTCTCTAGAATCTGTGAATGTCAAAATGCACAATTAGTTATATGCCGATGCTAGCAATTTGGGGAGAATGATTAAATTTGTTCTCAATGCTATAAACTTTTGTATACAGCTATAATGTTGCTGAAAAGAAAACCGAATGCTAATTGGAAAGCATCTGCATTCTCTTCAAGAATGTTCACATTTTTAAAAAAAGTAAATCACAAGTCTATTTGCAAATACCTTGAAAATTTTGCGAGTAAATCATGACTTTAGCTGGAAAGTTTTGTAATCATGTTCTAGAATCACAGCATTAGGGAACTATTTATTATGTAATTACCCACATGTGCCTGTGAATGATAGACATATAGGACATATTATTTATAGGAAGCAATATCTTGCTTTGGTCATTTACACATTTGCTCATGTACTCCTTTTTTCAAAGCATGTATTTATTAAGTGCTTAACTTTCTACTAGGTTCTCATGTTATTGAAAACTTAAGAAATTAGCATAGATTTTTGCATATAGTCTTGTTATTCAAGGATTTTTCTCCTTCATACAGTCTTCTACATTTGAGAAGGAACTCTTTTATTGTCATTGTTATTAAACTGAGCAACTTCCTTTGTCCCCTTGACCCTCTCCCATATAGCATAGCCACAGACGGAAGCAGAAAGCTTGAAACTTAGAAAACAGAAATGGAAGCTGAAGAGATTTGGATTTTGTTTTATTCTAATCTATTGGGGGAACTGTTAATAGTTTCAGCTCTTATCTTGCTCTTTTCAAATCTCCAGAGATTTATCTACTGAGCAGTATGCCTGTTCAGGGGGACAATATGTTTTATTCTGCACTTGATAGTGGTGGGCAAGATGAAACGTTGCCAAAAGGAAACAAAACATAAAAACAGAGCATTTGTGCTGGGCTGAAAAATGAGTTCTCTAGAAGAATTCCATGCCCTAATCCCTCGAACCTGTGAATGCTACCCTCATAGGACAAAAGTAGGTCTTTTTGGATGTGATTAAGTTAAGGAATGTGAGATGATATTATCCTGGGTTAGTAGGGGGAACTCTAACTGCAATCAGAAGGGTCTACACTGGAGCCTCCATTGGGAACGTGTCCCTGCCCACACCTTGACTTTGGCCCATGATACTAATTTTAGGCTCCTGTCCTCTAGAACTGTGAGTGAATAAATGTGTGTTGTTTTAAGCACACAGGAAGTTTGTGGTAATTTGCTACAGCATCCTCAGGAACCTAATACAGTACTACAACCTAACCTATGATGGATAAATATTATTTTAATAAGAGCACTGAAAAAATACATTGAGTTCTCTGAGTTCATTGTGAGGATTTAGTAGTTGACAAATACTCTGAACATCATTTTCTTTAACCCTACAATGGTGGCAAAGTAGTGCCTCTTCCCCGGTCTAGCCGTGATGGAGTAATTAGAGTTACCCTCCCTCCTTAAAAGCTAGAAAACTCAGAAAATACATGATTTTGAAAGATAATGAGTTAATGGAATTAAAAAAAAATTTATTTATTCATTTGACAGACAGAGATCACAAGTAGGCAGAGAGGCAGGCAGAGAGAGAGAAGGAAGCAGGCTCCCCACCGAGCAGAGATTCCCAATGCCGGGCTCGATCCCAGGACCCTGAGATCATGATCTGAGCTGAAGACAGAGGCTTAACCCACTGAGCCACCCAGGCACCCTGAGTTAATGGGAAATTTTAAGGAAGAAAAAGACCAAGAGCTCAGTATATTAGCATCCCTGAACAGATCATTTGTTACTCACATGACCCTAGAAGAGGGGTCCATGCCACATGGTTTGGGGGCCTTGGGGAGATGGGGATGTACCAGTGTCAGTCAGGTGGCAGCCAGAAAGGAGGAGCTATGGGCAAAAGACTTCATGGTGGTTTCTTCAGAAAGAAGCCGGTGAATGGGGGTAAGCAGGCTTAGAATCTGCAGGTTTGGAAAACTTTTTTGTGGGCTCTTTGGCCCAAGAGTTTTTCCTCTTTGCCTGGTAAGTGGATCTGCATAACTCAACAGGTGGATGCTGGCCCAGAGAATAAGGGACAATTGTAGGTGGTGGTTGGAATGCAACCTCTGTACTGGTTGGTTTCTATCTAGGAAATGAACCCCCGGGAGGAAGACCAACATTTATTATTATATTAAGTTGTCTACAACTACAACTATTAAGTTGTCTACAACCAGGCATATCCAATGGGTGCATGTAAGGCAGATGTTAAAGTGCCAAATTACAGAAGCTAGAAACACGGTTAATGCAATATATGAGACAAAGACTTTTAGACATTGTATAGTAGGGAGCATACTTTAAGGAAGGGAAAAAAGAGGCAGGCCTTACGGTTGTCCCAGCTTAATGTTGGGAGAGAATTTGTAGGCCAAAGCACAGGTATGGTATAAACCTATACAAAGTCCAGAGGTTTCACTGAGTTGAGGAGGCAGCAGTAAGTCCTGTGGCAGGGCAGAGCTTGGAGTAGGAAACCCCTGGCCAGAATTAGAGTTCATAAAGCTATAGGAAAGGAGGATTTGGCTAAGTCCTAGTCTTTGCATTCTTGTGAGTAATAATGGAGTGTGTTCTGTTCGGTTTTTATTCTGCATACCAAATGGTACAATATTTTCTAAAGGAAAACTGTGATAAATTAAAGAGGTATGATGTGAACCCTGGAGAAACAATTAAACATAAAATAGTTATAGCTAAAAAAGTCAATAGCAGAGATAAAATGGGATAAAAATATTCTATTAATCCATAAGAAAGGAAGGTATACAGTCACTTGGGTATTTCTTTCCTTCTTTTGGAAACAAAGAAGAGAGGAGACACATAGAAGAAGGAAAATACATGAAAGAAGAGAGGGAACAAATAGAAAAACATAGCAAAATGACAGATTTAAAAATCCACTGGGAGGAATATGAAACATAAATGGTCACATGAAGACAGAGATGATCAGATTTGATAAAGAACCAAGACAAAAATCATATGATGTCTGCAAACCAACCTACTCTAAATGACTTTAAACACGAATAGGTTAAAGTAAAAGGATGAACAGCTCTAGCATTATAAATACGAATAAAAGAGAAAGCTGGAGTGTATACATTAGTAGTAGATTTCAGAACAACAAGTATTATCAAGAATAAAGAATGATATTTCACAACGATAAAATAAATAGTTACTTCATCAAGAGAGCAGGACAAGCCTAAATACGTATGCATCTAATAATAAAGCATCAAAGAACAGGAAGCAGAATATGACAGAACGGAAAAGAGAGACAGACAAATCCATAACTTTAAGCGGAAATCTCAGCGCTCTTCTGGCAACAGTTTATAAAAGAAATGAATAGAAAATCAGTATCTCAAACACCTAACTAACTGCATCAGTCCGATTGACCTGACATTTTAAAAATATAGCACCTGAAAAAAGAAAACTATGCATTTTTTTTTCAATTGCACATGGAACATTCACCAAGATAGACCATATTTTGAACCATAATACAAGCCAATAAAAAAGAGAAGACACAAATTACCAGCATCAGGAATGAAAGCCCAAACATGACCACAGATGTCACAGACATTCAAAGGCTAAAACAGGGATACTATGAATAAAAGCATGCTCATACATTCAATGGTTTAGATGATATGGAAAATTTCCTAAGAGACACAGACTACCAAACCTGACTCAAGAAGAAATAATCTAAGGGCAGCTGGGGGGCTCAGTTGGTTAAGCATCTTGCCTTTGACTCAGGTCATGATCCCAGAGTCCTGGGATCAAGCCCCATATCAGGCTCCTTTCTCAACAGAGAGCCTGCTTCTTCCTCTGCCTCTGCGGGCAGCAACCCCAGGTTGCACTCACATTCTCTTTCTCTGACAAATAACTAAATAAAATCTTAAAAAAAAAAAATACATGAAGAAGAAATAATCAAAATAGTGCCGTACCTGTTAAATAAATTAAATATCTACCCACAACTTCCCCAGAGATTAAAATTCTGGCCCAGGTGGCTCCATTGGAAAATTCTACTCCATATGTAAGGAACAGTGGTACCAGTTGGCACTAACTATTCCAGAATAGAGAAGAAGATATATTGCTCAATGCTTTCATTACATCATTACTCTGAAAACAAGATTAGGCAAAATAATTTCAAGAAAATTTGAGGCCGATATTCCTTGTGAATACAAAAGAAAAATTCTTTATTTTTAAAAGATTTTATTTATTTGTTTAATTTTAGAACTTCTAATGGATATATACATTACTGCCTTACTTAATTGTTTTTGGCATTTCACACGTGACTAGTGATACTTTTCCATTCTTAATGGGTTTATTTGCCACTTAACCTATACTTTCATGAAATATTTTTTCAAATCTTTGGCTCATTCTTTTAAAAATCAGATGTTAGGGGCACTGGGTGGCTCAGTCTGTTAAGCATCAGACTCTTGATTTTGGCTCAGGTCATGATCTCAGGGTCGTAAAGAACTTGTATTTAGATACATAAAAACTCATACACCTCGAAAAGAATATAACATTGGGTATTTATTTGTTTATGTATTTATTTTTGTACAAAGAGAGAGAGTGTGTGCATACATGAGTCGTGGGGAGGCACAGAAGGAGAAGGAGAGCGAATCTTAAACAGACTCCACACCCTGTAAAAAGCCCAGTGTGGAGATCAATCTCAAGACCCTGAGACCATGACTCTGGGATCGTGACCTGAGCTGAAATCAAGAGTCTGATGCATAACCGACTGAGCCACCTAGGTACTCCCCCCGAGCATGGAGCCTATGGTGAGGCTGGAATCCAATTCCAGGACCCTGGGATCAGGACCTGAGCCAAAGGCAAATGTTTAATTGACTGAGTCACCCAGGCGCCCCAACTTTTTGTATTTTTTAAAAATCTTTCTTTATGTAGCCTTACTGAACTCACTCTTAGGTTTTAGCACAAATTTTGGATTCTGTAGCATTTTCTACACAAACATGTTCTATATAAAACATGCCATTTGTGAGTAAAGACAGATTTTGTACTTGATTTCAAATATTTATGGTCTTTATTTCCTTTTCATATGCTTGCTAGGTTGTTTAG
The DNA here is from genome assembly GCF_009829155.1 of Mustela erminea. Classification (NCBI taxonomy): domain Eukaryota; kingdom Metazoa; phylum Chordata; class Mammalia; order Carnivora; family Mustelidae; genus Mustela; species Mustela erminea. The sequence continues at coordinate 38,459,286 of NC_045632.1, forward strand.
TACAATGTTGAATGGAAGAGATAAGAAGAGGTACCCACTGTGTTTTTCGACTATAGGAGGAACAAATAAAGTCTTCCACAATTAAAATAATGCTAGTGGTTGATTTTTCATGATTATCCTTAATTGAGTTGAAGAATTTTATTTTTTATTCCTTTGGTGAATTGTGTCAGGTTTTTTTTTTTTTTTTTTTTTGGTTTGTTTGCTTGTTTGCATTTGCATTAATTGAGATAATCATATTTTTAGCATGTGAATGTGGAGAATTACATTGATTTTGAATATTAATTTGTTCTTCTTAGGGTAAACTGACTTGTTCATGATTTATCTTTTTTGTATATTGCTGTATCTGTTTGCTTATATTTTGTCAAAACATTTTTCTTCGGGGCACCTGGGTGGGACAGTTGGTTAAGCATCTGCTTCAGGCTCATATCATGATCTCAGAGTCCTGGGATAGAGCCCTGCGTCAAGGTTCCTGCTCATCAGGGAGTTTGCCTCTCCTTTTCCCTCAGCCCCTCCTTCCCCTACTTATGTTCCCTCTCTCTCTCTCTCAAATAAATTAATAAATTCTTTAAAAAATATTAAAAAATTATGAAGTCTATTTAATTAGTCGTACTAGTTAGCAAATGGAAATTAAAATGAAAATAATTCTATTTACAGTTGCTTGAAAATTAATAAAATGTTAGGGGAAAAGTATCAGAAAATACAAGACTTGTGTATGGAAAACTATAAAATATTACTGAAAAACATCAAAGTAGATCCAAATAAATCTGAAGATTTGTGACCAGAAGTTTTAATAGTTGAGATGTCTATTTTTCCTAAGTTCAACAATAGATTCAACTAAATCATAATCTATATATAGATAGGCTGGGATCGATCTATCTATCTATCTATCTATCTATCTATATAGACATTAACAGGCTGGTACTAATATTTCTGGACTTTCACCCTCATTTATGACATAATATAAAGTTAAGGCAGTGTAGGCATCATGCTATTAGCATTAAAGTAGACATGTAGATGATGTAACAATTGAATTAAAAAATAGACTCATATTTATGGGGTATTGATTTTCAATGAAGGTGCAAAGACAATTCAATGGGAAATGATATTTTCAAAAGTAGCGTTGTCCTGTTCAGACATCAATATGCAAAAAAGTGAACCTCCTCCATTTGAAAGTAATCTCAACGTGGATCTTTTTTTTTTTTTTAAGATTTTATTTATTTATTTGACAGACAGAGATCACAAGTAGGCAGAGAGGCAGACAGAGAGAGAAGAAGGGAAGCAGGCTCCCCGCCGAGCAGAGAGCCAACGCTGGGCTCTATCCCAGGAGTCTGGGATCATGATCTGAGCTGAAGGCAGAGGCTTTAACCCACTGAGCCACCCAGGCGCCCCTCAATGTGGATCTTTTTTTTTTTTTTTAAAGATTTTATTTATTTATTTGGCAGAGAGAGAGATCACAAGTAGGCAAAGAGACAGGCAGAGAGAGAAAGAGGAGGAAGCAGGCTCCCTGCTGAGCAGAGAGCCTGACGCGGGGCTCTATCCCAGGACCCTGAGATCATGACCTGAGCCGAAGGCAGCGGTTTAACCCACTGAGCCACCCAGGCGTCCCTCAATGTGGATCTTAAACCTGATTGTTAGTGTCAAAACTACAGAACTTCAAAGAAAACAAGGGAGAAAACGGAAGTGATCTTGGGTCAGGGAAAACAGTTTAAAATAAGAAAATAAAGCATGATGTATTTAAAAAAATGATATGGGAGACTTTATCAAAATTCAAAAGTGCAGATTTTCAAAAGACACTAAAAGAAAAGTAAAAATTCAAACCATAAACAAGAAGAAAAAAAAATGCAAGACATATATATGATAAAGAACTTTTATTTAGAATGCATTAAAAACTCTTACAACTAATAACAATATAACATCTGATATGTATTTATTTATATATTTCTTTGTTTATTGAGAGAGAGAGAGAGAGAGAGAGTATGCGTGTGTGCACTCGAGCTGGGGGGAGGGGCAGGAGAGAGAGAGAGAATCTTAAGCTCCACGACCTGCACAGAGCCCAATGTGGGGCTTATTCTCAAGACCCTGAGACCATGACCCTGGAATTATGACCTGAGCTGAAATCAAGAGTCTGATGCTTAACTGACTGAGCCACCCAGGAGACCCTAACATCTGATTTTTAAAAGAATGCGCAAAAAAATTGAAAAAAAAATTCATGAAAATACATACTAAAGGGCAAATAAACCCATTAGAAACGGAAAAATATCATTAGTTATGTGTGATATGCCCCCCCCAAAAATTACAGTGAGGCAGTAATACATAACCATTAGATGGTTTAAAATTAAAGAGTTATAGTATCAAGTTTTGGCAAGACCACAGAACAACTGAGCTTCTCATATACAGCTTGAAGGAATGAAAAACAGGGCAGCAATTGTGTAATATGGTTTGGTTGTTCATTATAAAGTTAAAAATGCTTATATGATGCAGCAGTGCCAGATTAGGTAGCTACCCAAGAGATAAAAAAAACCTGTAAATACTTATATTCACAAAAGCTTTCTTTGTAACAGCTAAACCCTGGGTACCACTCAAAATGTAATCAACTGGTGAATGGATAAAAACATGGTGGGGGGTGCCTGGGTGGCTCAGCGTGTTAAGCCTCTGCCTTCAACTCAGGTCATGATCTCAGGGTCCTGGGATCGAGTCCCACATCAGGCTCTCTCCTCAGCAGGGAGCCTGCTTCCCCCTCTCTCTCTGCCTGCCTCTCTGCCTACTTATGATTTCTCTCTGTCAAATAAAAAAAATAAAATCTTAAAAAACAAACCAACAAAAAAACATGGTGGTGTATCTAAGTAAAAGAATAATGCTCAGCAACAAAACAAAGTAACTACTGAGATTTGCAACTACATGGATGATGAATCGCGAAGGTATTTATACTAAGGAGACAAAGCCAGACACAAATACTATCTACTGCATGATTCCATTTATATGGAATTCTAAAGAGAGTCAAACTGTAGTGATATAAAGGACAGTACTCATTGTCAGGGCAGAGGGGACTGGGGGAAGGATCAGACATCCAGCAAATGAGGTAGGATGAGACCATTGGGGGTGATGGATATGATAGTCTATGGGTGATGGAAATGATGTCTATATCATGGTTGCTGCGGTGGTTACCACCTTTGTCAAAACTTACCCAATTGTACACCTAAAACTGGTAAAAATGTACATATTATTTATATTTAATATTTAAGCACATATGTGCATGTATATTTGTATTTCAAGATAATAAAGCAACTTAGAGCAAAATAATGTCTGTTCTAATAACTCAGTATGACGTTTGGGGAGAAAAATGGATCATATATGGGCGATATAAAGTAGCCTTATAATCTGCACTTGTATTGTTAGGCGAAGGCATCACTGAAATCCAAAGAGACCTTGTTCCCTTATGCCTGTTACAAAGCACTTTTCCCCTACTCATGTGGAAAGGAATATGATTCAGTTTAAGTGCTCTCCACTGTGCAAGATTATTTTTCAGGAGAAAGAAATCAATGTTCAATGCAGGCAACAGAAATGCTTCAGACATATGTTGATTTGAGGTTGCTTACCCAAATATTAATCTTCATTTTTATTAAAGGTTTGATGTTTGGCATTGGCATTGCCAATAAATGTAATGGATTAAATTATGTGAAAGAAATCACAAAATATTGATCGTCATTCCAAGGCTGACTCGGAAATTACTTATATTGAGATCTAAAAGATTGTGCCAAAGTCACGGACTTTTGAATGAGCATAGAGGAAATAGTTCTATTAAATCTGCAAACAGTTTACTGAGGGAATTAGAACACTGAAGTCAAAACTTGTATTTTGGGGCACCTGGGTGTCTCAGCTAGTTAGGTGTCTGCCTTCCACTCAGGCCATGATCCTGGGGTCCTGGAATTGAGCCCCATGTTGGGCTTCCTGCTCAGTGGAGAGCCTGCTTCTCCCTCTGCTCCCTGGTTGTGGTCTTTCTCACTATCTCAAATAAATAAATAAAATCTTTAAAAAAAAAACTTGTATTTTCAGTAGATTGAATAAGCTTTAATGATATTTCCCCCCTAATGTAAATATAGTAAAGCAAAATAAAATAAGATGCCATAAAATATATTAGGATTTCTCCAACAGAGAACCCCTTGAAACTTCAAGCATTTGTGTCTTACTCCAGATCCCTTATCTCCTGAATTAAATCTTATTAGAAATTCCAGAAGAAAAAAACAAATCCAGAAGATAAGCCAATTAATTTCCTGGGGAGAGAGAATTTAAAAAAAAAAAAAAAAAGCAAAGAAGTCAAAATTTCTCATTTGTTATTGATGAATATAATCTACATTCTGGGCAGACTTTCTGAATAAGCACTGGTTTATCAAAAGCAATCCTAGGAGGGTATATTGAAAAAGGATTTCTCCTCATTTGCAGTTGTTTCAAAGGTGACTCCATCATCATTGTCTGAAAGACAGTCTTTCCTCAGTAACAAATTATTACAGCTAAATGAATCCCAGAGGTTGACTGCTAATGTAGAACAAAGGGGTAAGAATGTGTTCGGTGACTCAAGATCTATTTTTCATCACTGCATAATGTTTTGCTTCACTGATCTATCACAAAACAACAGCTGCTGGGCTGGAGGCAGAGTGCACCCCAGGAGTGGCAAACACCTCTCTTAGTGACTGGGAATCTGGGCTTGCCTCAGGCCCTTTGAGCAAAGTCACTGACTTAAGGACTAGTGGGTTCACATTACCTTGAATCTTCTGCCAAAGGATTGACTGATGCCTCCTACCTCAGCATGACAAGTCTGCAACAGTCCCAGACCCTCCTGGATCTGCATTATTACCACAGACATGGCCCATTTCTCTTGGAGGAAAGAGTCTTTCGGAGGATAGCATTTTCTTTTCTTTCTTTCTTTTTTTTTTTTTTTTTAAAGATTTTATTTGTTTATTTGACAGAGATCACAAGTAGGCAGAGAAGCAGGCAGGGAGAGGAGGAAGCAGGCTCCCCACTGAGCAGAGAGCAGGATGTGGGCCTCGATCCCGGGACCCTGGGACCATGACCTGAGCTGAAAGCGGAGACTTTACCCACTGAGCCACCCAGGGGCTTCTGAGGAGAGCATTTTCAAAAAGCATTGTCCACTCTGTCCACAACCGTGGTATTGTAAGATTGCTTTTTTCTGTAAGCCATTCAGATGAAGGATCTCTTCACCCTCTTTTCTGTGATGCTTTTACACCCTGCCCATTTCTTCTCTCTACCCCTCCCCTGATTCCACACTACCATCAAATACCTGCTTACAAAGTAGATTTTGTTTCATATATAAGTTATCCTAATTAACAAGAATCTCTGTTTCCGTCTCCAGATGTTGGAGAATGACCTTCGCATGCATTTTCTGTGTATAATTACTGCAAACAGCTACAATGCTTTTTTAAAAAAGGTTTTCCAAAGCAAATTAATTAAGAATCATAGGAAAATGAGCACTTTTTTTTCGCCAAAGAGGCAGTGAAACAAAATTTTGTTGTTGAGAAAAAGAAAAGAAAAGAAAAAAATCCTGATTGGAGTGTGCATTATCATTATTTAAAATGAACATCCCTACCATAATTTTCAGTATTAATTATATTTTCAGATAGATTACAGATTTCAAGAAAAGAGCCGCATATTGTTTAATTCTTCTTACCATACTGTTTAAAAAATACTGTTAGTGGAGAGATATGCTATTGGTTCAAATATAGGGAAAAAAATAATAGTATAAAATAATTTAAAATTAAAATTAAGTGTCCAAGACCTTCCTTTTCTAGGATGATAGAATTATCAAGCATTGAATTTAATTGCAAGGGATTGCTATGACAAAGGAAATACTTCTTATCCCTGTCTTTTCTTTTTTCTCATAATGTTGAGATCTATAATTTTTAAAAGATCTTATTTATTTATTTGAGAGAGAGAGAGAAAGAGCAGTGGGGAGAGGCAGAGGGAGAGTGCAAGCAAGAGAGAGAGAAGCAGACTCTTTGTTGAACAGGGAGGCTGATGCAGGGCTCAATCCCAGGACCTAGAGATCATGGCCTGAGCCAAAGACAGATGCTTAACTGACTGAGCCACACAGGTGCCCCCAAATCTCTAATTTTTGCAAACTGATCAAGTTTAGAAATCTTATAACTATACCACAGGCCCATCCATTTTGATAACAAATGCAATAATCTCATATTCTACAAAACTCTCCTGTTAAATAAGCCCAATTGTTTTGTATGTTTAAAGCTATGTTCTACCCATCCAGCCATCAATCCTTCATTTGTTCAGACAACAAAAAAGTCACAAATCACTCATGGTATGCCAAAGATAGTATCAGATGCTAGAGATGCACAGATAAGAAGTCAGTGTCCATTATTCAGGGTTAGGTTTTAATGGGAGGGCAGACCTCAAAACCACAGCATATACCAGGTAATGAGCTAAAACAGACCTATTGCAAAATAGAAGCATGTAATCTTCTTGAAAGTATTAGGTAGATTTAAAGTAGAAGTAGCAGGCACCTGGGTGGCTCAGTGGGTTAAAGTCTCTGCCTTCAGCTCATGATCCCAGGGTCCTGGGATCGGGCTTTCTGCTCAGCAGGGATCCTGCTTCCCCCTCTCTCTCTCTGCCTGCCTCTCTGCCTATTTGTCACCTCTGTCTGTCAAATAAACAAAGAAAAAAATTTTTTAAAAGGGGGAAATAAAAAAAAATAAAGTAGAAGTAGCATTTGAATAGCATTTTGAAGGGTAGGTAGGAATTTTCTACTTGGACAAGAAAAGAAAACTTATTTTAGGCACAGGGAGGATTATTAGAAAGTGTAAAGGTAGGGAGTAAGATCTTTGTATGTTCAGTTACACAGAAATGTATTCAGCATAGCTGGATGCAAATGTTTGAAATGAGATATGGACAAAGGAGCAGGTTCGGGAGGAGAGGCTGGATGAACAGAGAGCTAGAAGATCATTAAGGATCTTAAATAGTACCTTTCATTTGGGAGCCCTTGAAGAATATGAGGCAAAAAGGAATATTGCCAATCTTCCAATATAGAAAATCTGCTATCAAAATATTTCTATGATAAACTTAAAAAAATCCCACGTAGGAAAAATGGGGTGTGTGTGTGTACATGTGCATGCACATGTGTCTGGATGACTACCTCCCTGTCTAATCAGGAGTTCTACTGATAATGTGAAATACATTATTTTCTTAGATGATTCTGAAACTCTCTTCTTAGATGAGTAATAATGAAGAATAAATTGTCAAGACTTGTTCATATGAATGAGGCATTTTATTTTGATAAGTGAATTAGTCTCACATTCGCTAGCAACATTTGGAAAAGTATTAAGAAAAAAATCAGTCTCTATTGCCAAAACACTCACCTCTATGGCCCTATTTATTAATGAGCTTTTGGATTCTTTTGCCCTATTGTGGATATTTCCTGTCCTTCTATCCTTCCAACTCCCATTTCTTACTCTCTGTCCTTCTAAAGTAGCATTTCCTGATCCTAAAAGAGAGGCAAAAGAATGATGCAGACATATGTAAAATGAGTGGGTGAGTCCAAACAACAAAATTACCTACAATTAGGGTATCCTGCATATAAAAGTGACTTGTAGTCTACAGATGAATGAGCTAATCCACCCACGAACATCAAGCATAATGCTTTCTATAGTCTCCTGTAAATGAGTTAATGCATGTAAAAGCAGCTCACACTTTTCTCAGGCAGATAGCACATGGTGATGGTGATTCACACCTCTGTGTCTAGGAGAGTTAAATGCCAGTGTGAGGACAAAGAATGAAAGGGAAGCTACCATATTGGAAAGTGCATCCCATCTGGTATTGCATATCTATGTTCTGTTATGACTTTATTTTTCTTCATCTTGAATAGTAAGATTTTAAAAGGCCTCAGTATTGGAAATTGTGATCCAAGGAAAGGAAACAGGATGATGTCAAGACTAGCTACAACATTTATTCTCATGGATATATCATATGCAAATTCTAAGGTGGTAACCTAGCAAAAGCAGCTATGCAACTGGCAGCTGTGCCCGTTTCTGGATATAGCACCAAGCATGAGATATTCCCGTGAGGTATCGTCTGAGCACGCCAACAAAAACTTCTGGATGTTCTTTGATCCCCTAACAGTAGGACTCCAGGTATGGCTAGACAAGAGGTCTGATTAAATCTCCAACCTGAACTCTAGGCACATCCATACATACTCACCCTCCCATCTGCCGCCCTCCCCCCCAACTGTAGTCTTATTGGACTCATTATAGTAAGAGCTACCAAAATCTCAGTTAGGGAAGTTATAGATAAGAGAACTTTGGTTTAGGGACTGGTTCCAGGGTCAAGAAACAGTGCAGATTATAATAATAGGGGATGCAGAAGAAGAGAGAAAAATGGTGCCATGACTTGGGGGTTAGAGAAACAGAAGACCCTCCCCATCCCCCGGGGCAATGTCTCCCCGTGCTGTCTATGAGTACATATATACATGGCATAGTGACTTATGCTTTCCAGTTCTTCTAGATGGTAATGGAAAGCCTACTGTTGAATATTCTATTCTGATCAGATTTGACATGAGAATTGGTTTTCATGGGTATGTTGGTGAGACATTATGTTCATTAGCATCTGTAATCATGAATTTATGGGATCTGTAAGGTAAGGAAATACGACAAGGACTGAAATATTGCACAAGAAGAAATCTACAGGCAATCTCAGGCACAATTAGTATTTTTCTTTGGAATCACTCTACTGAAATTCATCTTGCGGAGCTGATTCCAACGTTTTAAATGACTTAATCATCTACTTAAGTAAGGAAAACAACTCGGAAAATTTGATTGAACCAAGAATTGAATTGAATTAAATCAAAAAGATAAAATCTGTGTTACGTGAAGTAAGCCTCACAAAAGATACACATTCTTAGTCATATATATATATATATATATATATATATAGTTTCACAAAACACTAGTTCTATAGGTCCTACTACCATTTCACAACGTGGACCTGTGGTGAGATACAAGACTGTAGTCCTAATGGAATTTATTTCTGGATTATGTTGAGTTAACTGATTTCTTTAGAGTGAATTTCTCACAGCAGCTAGTTAATTAATGAGTCTAAAGACACGGGTGTGAAGCAGTTGGCCTTACAGCAGTCCCTGTTTAATAGAAAATACATTTAGAATATTCAGCGTGCTTGATTAGTCTCCCCAGCTAGAAAATCCTGTTTCAAACCCCATGTGGTGAGGTTTAAATAATTTTTTCCTGCCCTCGGGGGTTTGATATTCTTAATGACTAATTGTTTTCCAAAAAAGAAAAGAAAATGCAATGTTTTCCAGTAGGAAGTAGAGTTTAGGTGACAATTGCAAATCTAATTTAGAAACCTAAAGTAAAAATGATGTTTCTCTTAAATTCATTTGGATAGTAGTATGATGAGGGTTTACTATGTATGTAATGTGGCAGAAAGCTATAAAGATATGCTTCCTGTGGTCTTTCCCCTCCAACATTCTGCTATTTGATTAGACAGATATGCCCAAGAAACATGCACTTATATACCTTGCAAAACACTGTGAATCAACTCTATTTATTTAATACAGGTGAATTTAGGGGTAATGGTGGCAGATTAGAACCATGTTTGGAGGTGTCTTTGGAAAACTCAGTGTGGACACAGGCTTTGATTCTTTGATGAGAGAAAAAAAATCGTAAAAAAGTAAGCACCCCTAAGTCTATATAATTATTCCAAGATTAAGCCATAGCCTCTGGATTCTCAAAAGTAGGTGGGAAAGCAGCTAGACCATTAAGGATGCTATATTTAGGAAGAATGCTGAGTATGCTGTAACACAGATACCTCCTGAAACTGTTACCATAGTGGGCACAGTACTAGTTTGGTCTATTGTGATAGCCAAACCCCGTGGCCTCTTTGTTATGAGGTGCTCCTTTAGCAAGATATATGATGTTCAGAGTCTTGTCCTTATCTACTTCTCTAGCTCAGACCCTGTATAGTAAGACCCATCTGTAAAGGATAAGATCGAGGTCGATTTGTAAAATCACAGCTCAAGAATGGTGAAAGAAGACATATACAACTAATTCCAGAAACTTTTAGGGTCAAGTCTGTGGGAGTGAGTCCAAGTGTTGATTCAGATTCAAAATATCTGAGGACAGACCAGAATAAAGCAAGTTGAAACAGAAGGTGTTGTGTTAGATTTAATCAATATGATGTTGGGGGATAAACAGGAAAGTAATAATTGGAAGACAAACAGCTCTTCAAGGACCTCTCCCGTCACACCAGGCCCTGCATCACAATGGCAAGACTTATTTCAGAGCCAGATGTACTGATAGGTAGCCTTTCACATCTGTGTTTTAACAGAAAAGGATGAACCGTGGGTTATAATAGGAATTTCCTTTTGGAGATGTTGGAAAAGAAAGGTCTTTAACATGGGTGCCTTAAATACCAGAGAGTTGTAAGAGCTTAAGCTTATATCAAAAGAAAAAATAAAATGGAGACTAAAAATCAAGAGATCCAAAGACATGATACTTATACTGTCCCAGGTGTTTTATTAACTAGAATGCATGATCTGTGAACCATCTATATGATAGTCACCATATTTTTTATTAACACATGAAACTACTTGTATTACTCGTTTAGATGACACAGACTAATTTGTGCCCCTTGATATAAAAGAGCCAAGAAAAACATTAACCAAAAAAGTAAAAAGTAAACATATTTTGTAATAACTAAGCTTCAGTCTAATCAATCATTTGCCTTCCTTACCCTTTATTCCTTTTCAACAATAGAGCCTTGCTGAACATTAAAAAAAATGAGCAACAGGGGCGCCTGGGTGGCTCAGTGGGTTAAAGCCTCTGCCTTCAGCTCAGGTCATGATCTCAGGGTCCTGGGATCGAGCCCCGCATCGGGCTCTCTGCTCAGCAGGGAGCCTGTTTCCTCTTCTCTCTCTGCCTGCCTGCCTCTCTGCCTACTTGTGATCTCTGTCTGCCAAATAAATAAATAAAATCTTAAAAAAAAAATGAGCAACAAAAATCCAATATGAAAATAAATAAATAGTTCTTCTTTTCACAAACACTATTTGGATAATTGTATGTACTACCATGACTGCAGGTATAAAATTCACTCCTAGTGATGACAGGAATCGATATCTAACTGCTTAAATTCTAAATAATTATAGGGACCACCAACTTCACCTCGATCTATGACTTGAATGATTCCTGATGCAAAATAAACTGCGACCTTTCCTCCATTACCCTTCCTTCTTCTAGGTAGTTTTATTTGCCTCGGTTTATTCATCATAACCCAGAAACCCCATTCTGTCCTTTTCCCCTCCAGACCCTGACTTGAACCCAAATCTCTTTATTATGATCTTCTATTATTGTTTAAGAGCTAACAAAAGTATGATCTTTTTTTTTTTTTTAACAAAATAGAAGTCTCCAAATCATTTTGCTGTTGAACACTTATGCAAGAAAGTATCAGAGCAGAGCAGCCCTGCTCTGATCTCCCTTGGTTCTCCCAAGATAGATCAAGCACATACATAGAGACGTGGGAAGAAAGGACTTTAATATCACCCTATTAAAGATAGTGAATCAGACTGTTGGCATATTCCTGAAACTCAAAAAGTTGGTGCAATGGCCTGGGTAGTCTTCCCTGGCCCAGCCTACTCATGCCTTTCCTTTAAGGCATGGCTTACTGCTGTTCTGAGTAGAACTTGCATGAACTTGCATGAATCAACAAGGAGAGAGAATTTGGGAAAGCTGAGTTACAAATCTCCAGAAACTCAGAGGGACAGACTATGTTCTTAAGCAAGGCAGAAATCTACGTCGTGAGGCTCCATTCCTAAGGCAAGATGAGAGTGATTTCAAGATTCTAGTTCATGAAGATTTGTAGGTATGTGGATAAAGAAATATTTTGCTGTCACAATTCTGCTACTTAATGGGTAAAACCAGACAAGCAAACACAATTTTTAAAACATTTCTTTGACAGATATGTTTTGTTTCATTTTTGTTTTCATTTTTAGACTTACTTCAAATTACAATGGTACCTGGCATTCAACAATAGGTAGAAAATCATGACATATATCAGTTCATTCTCTAATGACTGTGAATTTCGGATGACCATACAAATACTCTGTGCCTCAGTTTCCCTGACAAACTCATGCTTCTGGAAAGTTATCTGAAAAAATCATTCAGGATTTAATAAGGATTAAAGAAGCTTTGTAAATAGAATACATTGTTTCTTTTACCTTACTTGCTTGTCTGAAAGAGTAATAACCGAATATATAAAATATAAAAAATAAAAACTTTTTTATAGGCCATTTCTACTTGAAGCTGTCCAAGGTCAGAGACAGAAAGAAATATGACAGATTCTATTAATTCAATTTAGGAGATGGGGGAAATGAGGCATGGGAAAGTTTAGTTATCTGCTCTCATTTTTCTACTTTACATAGTTTTATAAGATGCAAATACCAAATAATGTACCTTGCAGTCAAGCACTTAAAAGATTACGCTCTGCAGAACCCCATTTTGAGGGGATATTAAAACGGCCAAAATAAGTTTGGAAGACTCTAGTTCAAATATAATTAAACTCTAATGTGGGGGGTCCTAAAAAAGGATACGCTAGATTAATTTTTTTTTTCAATCTCTTTTAGCTAGAGGAGTTGTCAAGTCTTCACAGATGGGCAAGGACAGAAAATAACCTTGAAACAGACTTCCTGTTTTTGCAAATAATAAGTTAATTGGCTTTTCTTTGTTATTTAAGTACAAATTTGGTTGCCTTCACCCAGAAGTACCAGCCTTTATAACAATACCTGACAATGTCTAACAAACACTGAGGCTACTGCGGGAGTCAGGGATTTACCCATTTTCTTCCTTCAAGCTCTACTTCCCATGAAGACTTCCTTCAACACCCACGTACCTACATGCTATATTGAGACTGAAAGGAACCAGGCTGAATTCTCTTTCTTTCTCTCTCTCTCCCTCTCTCTTTCTTCCTTTCTTGATTTTATTTATTTGAGAGAGAGAGATAGAGAGAGAACACAAGTAGGGGGAGCAGGAGAGGGAGAAGCAGACTCCCCCCTGAGCAGGACCTCAGGATCATGACCTGAGTCAAAGGCAGACACTTAACTGATAGAGCTACCTCGGAACCCCAGGTTGAATTTTTTCTGAGTGCTCAAAAATCTTGGGCACATAATGAAGAACGGAGTCAACAAAGGAGTAATCTGCTATCACTATCATTCTGAGATTGACGGTAATACGCAGTTTCACTCCAAAGTACAAACCGAACAAATGAACAAAGAAACTCCAATTATGATTTATCTTTAATACAGAATATTTTCTCAGAGCCTTAAAAATGCTAACATGTACTTTAACATGCATTGCAAAGCTCCAAATAAACAGTTCTATATTTCAGAGTGTTTCATCATAGAGTCCTCTTTAAAAAATAAACAAACAAACAAAAATCTCATGAGACATACTTCGGGAACTGCTGAATTCATAATTCTTTCTGAGTGCTTGATAAGCTCCTGGTGAAGAGCTTTTTACCCAAAGCACTGCCTGTGCCACTGCCATGGCTTAAATTCAAAGCCTGGCAATGAATGACTTTCCCTTCAATATCAAACTAGTCAGGTTCCTTCATCTTAAACTTTCTATTTAGAACTAGATATAAGTGTTTTCATTTGCTGAACAAATACCTTATCAGCTATCTCACTCAAAATAGCTCATAAGAGTGTTTTAATTATTAACTTAGGAAACAGCTAATTGTTAAGACCATAAACATGCATTTAGGAAGCCATATGAGTAGAACTTCTATGCCCCTGGTGCTGTGTTTTATTGGTTGGAAACTTGACTTTCTTCTTTCTTCCCCTAATGTTGCTACTCTTTGTGTGGAACATTTTTACTAAATAATCGTTGCCTCACTGATTTAGTTGCTTCTATTATTTCTGAATCCTTAAACAAATATAATTAAGAACCATTACAAGCTCATTCTAGACCTAATCTCTGCCCTTTTGCCCCCACGTTTTACTTTTCTTTCCTCTAAGACACAGCTCCCACGTACAGGTTTTTCTATCTCAGAAACCCCTTTTGCAATCACCCTTATATTCTTTAATATTGCATGTACTCAGCTGAAGAGGTGCATTTGAGGAAATAATTAAACTGATACCTATTAATCAGCCATTTTATCACTCACACTGGGAAGGACTCTAAATATGTTATATTTTAATCTTTACTACAATCTAAGCAGGCAATTGTTATTATCACCTGGTTTAATTATGGAGAAAATGAGCTATACAGAGATTATTTTATTTGCTAAAAGTCACGTGCCATATGGAGGGGATTCCTGAGATTAAACACAGGTCTAGAGATCTCCTTACACTTATTTTCCTTTAAAATCCCCTGCCTGCTTCAAACTCTCTGACCGATAAAGTGTCTTATCCTGGTTCTTTTTCCCTTTTATTGGATTTCTATATTCAGACTATCTTCATTCTGGACTGATGTTAATCAGTCTTCCCTATGGTCAAAGCCAGAAAATATCATGTGAGAATTATGAAAAAAGAAAAAAAAGGAAGGAAAAAGAGAAAGAATAAAGAAAAAGGAAAAAAAAAGCAAGTAGAATAAATCTAAGACAGAATAGAAACCAGATGAAGGGTATCTGGTGCCAAGACTTTGATAAATAATGAATTAATATTATTCCCTATTTCTTAAGATTTTATTAAGGGAAGAGTCAAGAAATGACTATTGAAAGAAAATGCTTCTCTCAATTTTGTAAGCAACATTTTATTGAAAAAGACTTACTTTTGGGGGTTCCTGGGTGGCTCAGTGGTTTAAAACCTCTGCCTTTGGCTCAGGTCATGATCCTAGGCTCCTGGGATCGAGCCCCGCATCTGGCTCTCTGCTCAGCAGGGAGCCTGCCCCCCGCTCCTCTCTCTCTGCCTGCCTCTCTGCCTACTAGTGATCTCTGTCAAATAAATAAGTAAAATCTTTAAAAAAATTTACTTCTATTTTTAAATTTATTTTTCCTTGTCTTGGGGTGGGGTTCTTGCACAAATGACTTATTGATGGAGTAATCTCAAGAGGAACCTATGGGGAAGTAGGACTGGGCAAGGGGTAAAAGGGTGGGCAGACATGGAATTTCAGCATAGGTGAGCCTCAGTCTGGTCTCACAAGGTATTCTGGATTGTGAATTGTTCCACAAAATCCCTCCTAAGAGGCAAGGGGCGGGGCTCTTAAATATTACATCAGCGTGTTACTTTTCATGAACTACTTCAGGAAGAAGTGAGCATAACACCTCCCTTGACTTTCTAGACTACATGATTCCTATCAGCCAAAGGAAATCTCTCAGACAAATGTGGGTATAAGAAGCTTTGGGATGGGGGAACAACTTGATGAAAGGGCTCCAGATGGGATGTCAACACTAACTGCTGTATGCCTTAAATAGGAGTATTTGCCTTAAATAAGAGTAACAAAAAGTCTTAGAGCTCAGAATATTGGAAATCTTATTTGAAAATCTGGTCTTTTTTGTTCTTCTGTGTTGTGTACAAGAAGAAAATACAACCTCCAACACATTTCCCTTTTTCCTTTGACAGTCGTACATTTCATGTTTGTTTCTTAGCTGTAACCATTCTGAGAAAAATTTCTGGTATAACTATGGCCCTCAGTTTCCTTGCTTTCCAACTGTACACATTTGTCTTTTTTCTCAGTATTTCAAAGGCCTGAGTTTACTTTTTTTTTTTTTTTAACATTGTGAGTCACTTCAAATACTTTCTTTAAGTAGTCTGAATGAGTAATTAAAAAATTAATAGTAAGGACATATATTAACCCAATGACATGAGGCAAACATGAAGCAAAAATGAAATACTTTTGCAATAGAGTACTTATGTAATCACAACTTCATTTTTCAACAGAAGACTCGATTTAAAGTGACATTTATAAGACAAAATTTGCCATAGTGTTCATTTTGCATAAGAATACACATTTTAATTTCATCTTTAACATTTATTAAAGCAATAATTCTTTAAAATATTTTTCACACAACAATTATGGAAATATTATCAAGTTTGAACATATTCTGAAAACCTTTTAATTTAAGGAAAGCGCCCACTGGCCTTAGCAATGATTATTCTATCTAACCAGGCACTTAAAAATGACAGGGTCAAAGTCTTCGATTTGACATTTAAACCCTTTGGTGCCCTAAAACAAATTATTCATTATTTTCAAATCCAAAATAAAATAGCAAGGTCAACAAAGAGCATCCCCCACATTTACAACCTGAGCAAATCATTAAGCTTCTATAATTATCTTTGCCTTATCAAAAAGCACCCAACCTCCCACCCAGACCCACTGTGGTCTACTAGGTCATTATGTCCCTTTGCCATTTCTTAGAAAAATAAATAATCTAGAACTGTTGTCCCATTTCCAGATGGTGGGGGGGGGAGGGATGTGGGGAGAAAAAAAATAGCAAATGGTCAAACATTATTAAGAAAAAGAGTAGGGTGAATGAACTCAGCAAAATTATGAAGTCAGTCCTTGATTGCTCTAACTTGCCTTCTTTCTTTCCCATGTTTGAAGTCGATAATCTAGAAAGAATCTGTGCTCTATTATTCATATGAGGTAGAGTTTCAGGTGTATTAACTGGAGGATTCCAATGTGTTTGTGTATGGACAGCTTTTTAAACAACGTGCTTGTTGCACTGGAAACCCCAACTATTTTGGCTTTCTGGAATCATCATTTGCCTTAATATTCAATTAAAGTGGCTCATAATTCCATACTGTTGACTGTTGGAAGTCTGTGTAGTAATCAAGATGATGTCCAAGGATCTCTCCCTGTGGAGAGAGTATTTTCAAAGTATCTTGAATTACCAAGATCATTGGTTCACCTCATAGTGGTTGCTATCCACTTTCTGCCCACCTCAAAACACAAACACATGCACACGCACGTGCAAACAAAAACAAACAAAAAACATCTTCCCTTATTTTCCAAAGCAGCAGCAATACAAATTGTTGTAGGTAGAAACATTTAGCTAAAGTTTTGGTGTCATACTGAGATTAGAAGAGAAAGTAAAACCAGATCAAAACGTGACATTGGATATTAGCCATATATGGTGTTGACTCCTTCAGTCATTCCCAGTCCCATAAATTGCTCCTTTATTATTAATATATTTTGATGAAATGTTAAAAAGAAGCATTTCCTAACAAATGAATAAATAATACTACTACTAATCAATATTTCTGGTATAAAAGATATTGTTGAGTATCTTTAAGAACTGCCTGATTTAATATTCCCAAAATACATGGGGAGTCAATATCATCATTTTTATGCTATGGATGAATAATAAACTGATGTTTATAGATGTTAATTAACTTCTCCAAGGTCAAACCAGCAGTAAGTGATAGAAGACAGTTTTTCTATGTGGATGTGCCCTTTTTATTTAAAAAAAGAAAAAGGCGGACTGGCTTGAGTAGCAGTGTACAGACTACAGAGGATAGATAATGAGCACTTTTGCCATTTGACAAATTTGTTGATGCAGAATAAATATAGATGTTTAAAGAGTAATTCAGGTCAGTTTCTTCCACCCTTGGGAAGACACAGGGCAGGAACCTCAGTTTTGTTAGCCAACAGCAGAAATTCAGGCCAATGATTTTAGCAACAGCACCATATGCAGAAAATATTTTTGCCATAGAACTGTGGTTCTATCATTAGCTTTACGACAACTACCTCCTGGTTGTAAGAGCAACAAAGGCCTTCGAAGCAAACCTCATTGCTGGGAGATGGAGAAGACAAATTTCCTCTTTCGGCAAATTTTATAACTTCATGGCATTTCTTTCTTTCTTATTTTAATCTGGTGACCAATACCAGGAAAACTGAATTTACCTTAGAGTTGTAAATTGATTGCCACATCTAATCTAGTGCAAACCTCTGTCTAACAAGGAAATTGATGGGAGATGTGTTTGCCAACATTTACTGACTGGTCGAAGAGGGGGAGGTGGGCTCTGATCTGTATCATTCAGTAATTTCTGCGATGCAAAGACTCCCAAGATGGCAGATCCTAGCTACGTGTATAAATCCAGAGTTGGAAAGAGATGCACACAGTCCTCCCAAAGGAGCATATTAAAGTCTTCTCCAGAACACCACTGAAAGCCTGAGAAAGAATCAGTGTTCAAGATCCCGTATTTATTAGCGTGGGATTAGAACACAGGTGATCTGAATTCTAAACCAGAGCCTATTTCCCACAGAAAGGTTTGCATTTTCAGTCTCACTTTTCATGTGTTCCCATTGAAGAAAGTTGAAGTGTTGGCAAAGTTGGTACAATGGCAGAGTGGATAGGGTGATTGTTACCTCAGAGCCCTCAGGAGTCAAGACTGGCCTGAAGGCAAGCTAGGGGATTTGCATGGCTCTTTATCTCACTCCTTCCTCCATGTATCAGTTGATTTATTAGGTCAGAAAAACAAGTTGAGCTTTTCCTGATGGTAGAGGCCAACCAAAAGTCAATTCCTTCCAGAAGGGAAAGTCAAAACACTATCTAGTAATAAGGCCATGATCGGCAGTATTATGAATAATAGCGTGGTAATTAGAGTAGGTCAGAACTGATCTCAGTTACTGGTGAAACTGTCTACGCTGTCTTATACTTTGAGAAGTTTACTCTCTCTAACCTATAAAGCTATAAAATTGCTTTGAGAAGTTTACTTTCTCTAACCCCAAAAGCTATAAAATTACAATATCCACTCTATCATTGAGATTTAATGTGATCATGCTCTGATCATACTGCCTAACACATACTAAATGCTCAATAAATGTACAAGCTATTATTGCTGCTAAAAAACTGTGTTATTTTTAAAGTATTATTTGAAAAACCATCCACTGGAACTCTTGAGAAGACAGCCATGATACTTATATTAAAAGAATATGTACTGAGAAATAAGTTAGTAGTCTGAATATTTGTTTGCCCTACAATATTCTATCTGACTATCCTTTTATCCCTGGGTCTTGTGTTAAATTTAACTCCAAAGTTTATTATAGTTTCAGCCCAAGCTGATAATGCCTTAGTTTTAATTAGGAAATTACAGTTTTCCCTGAAAAGTGAGTGATTCATTATGCAGTATTTAGAACCAGGTAACCTTAGGTAAAGTTTTTTAAACTACCATTTATTTTCTTACAGCAGACTCACTATTATACCTAAATGAATTACTTAATCTTTTTTGGTTATTAAAATCACAATTAGACAAATTTTCAAGGTGTATTGTTTTTAACAAAGGCTTTATCCTCCTGTGCAAAACTCATGCGTATTCAAAGGATTATGTTTCAGAAAGTGTCCCAGCTTAATACCAACTGATATATTCTACCTATGCAACACTACAGAAGTCCAGAGTTTCTTGGGTTCATTACAATTTTTATTTTTTCCTCTCCTTTACAATATACCAGATGGTAAATAAGAAAAAAAAATTGATATGCACTAAAGATTATAAGAAGGTCTACACTCTCCATTCTTTTATCTAATAGGCTGTTAGGAAGGTTGTCCTAATTATACTTTCTTTATGTAAAAATGTCCAAGCATGTTGGAGTTTAGTTAAGTGATTCAGATTTTATTATAAGCTCAATAGGAGAAGCACTCCAGGGTGGTTGGCTACTCGGGTTGGTCTGTCTGCTTAATTGCCTTGATTGCAGTACATTTTCTAAAGTAACAACAATCTAAGAAGTGCTCATACTCTATTAGAAGATTTCAGCAAATGTCATGTTGTTTTCATGTTTACGTATTTGGGGACCAATTTTAAAGTAGTAATGACATATGCTTTGTGAAATATGCTAACTCTTTTTTTTTTTTTTTAATATGCTAACTCTTGATGCAGCAGGGTCTGAGACCCCGTGTGGAGAGGTCCTGGGCATAGAATTTGAAGTCTGGCTAAGTTACTTATACGCTGCACGAGTAACTAAAATTCTCTGATTCCTTCTATTCCTTCTTCTGGCAAATATGACCAAGTAGACTAATTTGCAAGTAAATTAGAATCCACTGAATACCAACTAACTACAAAAGGACAATTATAACTGGCAAGGCAATGGAACTCATTTATTCTGATAGTATAACATAATGAAATCGATTTTGTAAATGACATGACTTCTAAACTGGCATGACTTACCTGCTCCTTTGGCATTATTCCTGTATTTTTATATCTTTCCAGTCTAGAAGCAACCTGAGGGTAGTAACTGTGTCTTGATTCCGTGGGTATTCCTCCAGGTTGTGTACTTAATACTTAATTGTTTGTATCATAGTATAAGATGATTTGATGACTTTCTAGTGGTATTGTTACTCTTAAAGTTTATTCCACTTCGGATGCAGATAGAGCTATGGTGAGTGAGTGAGCAGTGAGCAAGGGAAAAAAAGGAGTATTTAAAGAAGTAACATCTTTCTAATCCTTTGCTGACCTTGTTATCGTGCTCACTCAATCGTTTTAATTCTACAGTTACATGATTAGCCCTTTTTCTCTATCTAGTATCCTTTTCCACCTTGCATTAAGTGCCAAGCCCTCGATAAGACAGAATAAACAAGTAGTTAATGTTTAAGTCAGAATCAGAGCATCTTAGAAAGAAAAGGAGTAGAAATCATCTTGTTCTGCTTTCCTTAATTTACAGATATGGAAGCATGGTTCAAAAATATCAAGACATAACTAAAACCACAGAGCTGTTAATGGATGGCAAAAACAATCAGCTCTAGAAGCAATCGGCTCTAGAAGCAATTGGCTCTCTAGGCTTTGCATCCTATTCCCTCCCTACAATATCATCATCGTTTTAGAAACACAGAAATGTGGGGGGTGGAGGCAGAATGCCTATTTCAAAGAGCACAATAAACACCAAGCATCTGCATCCAGACTGTGGACTACGGAATGTCATTATTTCCAAAAAAGATTCTTTAATTTGGACAGTCACCTATTAGACATGGGCTTCTGTTTTGCTTATCTGCTTCTGCATTGGTATGTAGGCAGGAGTCCCCTCAGACACGAGCCACGGTTGTAATTCTCAGCCGGGTGCTCCGCCACTTACTCAGCTGCAGGTGGTTAAGGTTCTCACCTGGAGTGCACTCAGCTGAACATCTGCCATGATCTGTCGGAGCCGAGGGGGCTGCCTCTCCCACTGTTCTCATTCCAACAAAATAGCGTGAGATGAAGCAGCGTATTCTACCCCGACATGAGGTGAATACTTGCAATCCTGAGCCCCTGACGGCTGCCTCTTTTTTTTTCCTTTTTGTCCTCTTTTATTCGACTGAATTTTAAAATGTAGTTAGAATTTATTAGTGGATTGGTGAAGATAACCTTCCTCTTAATCAAACAACATCGTGCACTTATGTGAAACATTAGAGAAAGCTAACCCGGGGTGAATTCCTGGCAGGTCACATGCTGAGCAGGGAAACGGAAGCAACTTGTTTAAATTGTCTCCCTGGTCATAAAAGGAAACTCAAGTTTCCACCTTTCTCACACAGTTACTTTGTGTACCTGATGAGATTTCCTCACTCGTTCATTTTAACACTTAACTCACCGAGCGCATTTTGTCTGCCTATTCACCGGGTCAGGAGTGGAGAGTGGTAAAAGTAATAACTAATATGTATGAAGCACTATAATTATAAAGACTTTTTCCCCAAAAGATAATATATTAAATTATAAAATAATATATTAAAAAAATAAGCTGGTCCTGGCCAACTCAAGAGTTTACAGGCATTTGGGTATTTTCTTGCCAGATAAGCAAATGCCTCACAGTGTAACAAATACAATTAATATTCAAAATTATGGCCCTAAAGCAATAGAATGTCTTGACATGCTTTTTACACAGAAGACAGTTTTAGTGCTGTTAACTCCTTCATCTCCCTTAGCTGATGTGTCTAAAGGGTAATCCAGTTCTGGGAATGACTGATGCTGTGCAAAATTGTCACATTGAGCTTACCCTTTCTAGTTTCACTGCTGCCACTGCGGTGTAGACCCTTTGCTGTCCTGTCAATTTCTGAAAAACTTTCCCAGCTGACTCCACTGGCTCAAGTCTCTCTGTCTCAGGACATAGACTATGACACTCTCTGGTTATTCAGTGAAAAATGTTGAGGGCGTTACTTTACCGCTCAAAAACCTTCTAAAGGTTGTCTAACAATTATAAAAGATTCCATCGTCTCACGTTCAGGACCCCCAGAATTTTCTCAGGTATACATGCCAGCACTTGTCTCTTTAAACGCTGTATTTTGGGCATACTCAAGAATTCATTTATTCATTTATTCAATCATCTGTTAAATCAAAGTGATAATTAAACACCCATATGTTCCTAGCTTTGCCACCTAGTAGACCTGACATACTTTCTAACTTTGTTTCACATACAGTAGCCGTAGGATGAGAAAGACAGGTACCACCACATGTCATGGGAGGATTAAGTAGGATCATGTACCAGAAGGGTAAGCAGAGTTCCTGGCACATAAAATCACCCAAGAATGCATCGTCCTTATTGCCTTTATTATTGTAATCGGGCATAATCTCGTTATTTTACAAACAAGATGTGTTTAAATGTTTATATTTCAGCACTTTGAAATTTGGCAATTTGTTTACTGTAGAGAATTCTCCTAGAATTTTCAAATAAATGGGATACAGTATTCACAAACATTTTGTTTATTGTTCAATAGCAATAATTTTGGTTTTGTATATTCTCATTTATGGTGTTTAACTTAAGTCCTACAAGGTAGCATCTGGAGCCTAAGAGTTGTTTCACTAACAGGTGGATAGATCTGAAAGGCAGCTATGGAATTACGAAAATACAGAGAAAGAGACCAATGTTGGACCAGGAATCAGATTTACAGAGTCAAATAGTCACTGAGAGAAGGAATTAGTATGTTGTCAATTAAGAACCAAAAGGAATTGTTGGAAAAATCAGGGAGCCAGAAAGGCAGCCATTGTCAGAGAAATCCCCAGGCTGAGGATTCCAGATGATCCGTTGATGCTATTTTGTCTAAACACGTTGGATCCTTGGAGGTTCAAACGTTTCTCCCCTTAAGTTTGCTCAAATATAGGAAGAGTCTCCCAAGTAAATGTATTTCATATGCCTAAGTGTTGAGGAGAAAAGGAGAGAGGGAGAGGGAGAAAGACTGAAGTGACACAGAATTAAGTGAGGATGGTAAGTTGTGGAAGACATTTTCAGCGCCATTGTCCAAGACTCACCCCCTTCCTTCTTTTCCTCCTTCCTTACTTCTAGCAGTACTCTGAGAACATAAGACCAAGCATAGAGCTTGTCAGTTAAATCACTCCTTTCCAAGATGTCTTAGAATTCCTCAACAAGCCCACAGTCCCCTTCTCAAAGACACCAACACATCTGAAACCTCTACAAAAAGTGACAATTAATGATGCATTGCAAACGTCCTTCAGATGATGTGACTAACCCCCTTGTAGACAACAGATTGGACCAAAAATAAGCACCTTAAGCCAAATGATTCTCAGCTGGTTAGCCATCTCTGAGCTTTACCCAATAAGTGATAAAAATTGATGAGAAGCTGAACCAATATTCTCATTTCCAGCAAATTTGAATAAACGATGTATAAGGAAACCAAGGAAGTCAATCAAGAGAAAAAGTGGAATGACCCACAGAGAGAAAGCAGTGAATAGAAGCCGTGTGGTGGTGAGATCTGAGACAGCACAAGTCATTAGTGCGTAGGAGCCACAGACGCCCAGGAAGGAGAGGACGGAGACCAGGAGAACAAAGAGAAGTACGCAAAGGCAAGACTGCGTAGGCAGCGGCAACAGTGAGCTTTCCCACCATGACAGCAGAATGTTCCAGCACAGTTACCGGAATGCCAGCTGCTGGTACTTCAGCTGCTGTATATTTGGAACAAATTCTCTATCATTAAAGTATGTTCCACCTTTTCAACGATTACTTTTATCTCATTTTTTTTTCTTTTCCTCTACGTGCGACCTTTTAAAACATCTGTGTTTCTTCTGTTTCTTCTGTAGTAGACTAGAATACTCTTCTGCAAACGTACAGTCCCCTGTGGGAAAATCACACCTGTCCATCCCAGTGATGGGATCGACTAGGTGAATTTTGCCAGCAAAATGAAGGTGGAAGTGACAGGGTGTCAGTTTCACCTCTAGATATTAAGAGGTGTCCCGTGTTTCTGTCTGCACTGCTGGGACTGCTCACGTCTGTCGTAAGAATACTGTGCCCCCAGCTAGCTTCTGCCTCTCCATGGGAACCCTCAGAATGGGACCGGTGCAGCAGACCCATAGTCTGAATCAGAGCCCTGACCAGCCCACACACTAGAGAGAGCAATAAACGGTTATCACTGTATGCCACTGAGATGTTGTTATTGTTAGTTGTGCAGCAAAAACTCACAATATAACTTACCATTTAAAAAACCCTAAATAATGTTTCTTTGGGGTTTAAACTAAAATGTCCAAAATAGAAGAAAACACATTTTATGAACTCACGTACACAAATAGTGCACTGTGCAGAGGGGGAGAAGTAGGGGGTGTGTAATCAGCAGGTTTAGTTTTCTCACAGTACTGGATTTTCTTTTGTTACTCTTCTCTCTGCATTAAATTCCTCTATTTGAAATACTTAGAATGGTTTGCCTCTTCCTGACTGACCCTGACTGAACTGATATGTATTATTATTGTTTCCACATTATAGAAAAATAATTTGATAATTAACCAAATTAGGAAAAGGAAAGCTAGTAAGTGGGAAGATAGAAAGAAGCTGTCTGTTATGATTCCTTATTTGGAGAGGAGTAATGTTCAAAGATGTGGGATGCCTTCCTGGTCTCTGGAAAAGAGCACTAAGTCAGAATAAAGTTCTCCACTTCACCCCTAACCAACTTCTTTTCTTTTTTGGGGTTTCTCTTTTTTTAATGATGTATGAATACTGTTATCTCTGTTAAGAAATGCCTTTTTAAAAGCAATATTGGATATGCTGATGATCACTACTGCAGGTACGTAGTTTTTCTGAATTTATTTATTTACTTATTTTTAAAAAGATTTTATTTATCCATTTGACAGACAGAGATCACAAGTAGGCAGAGAGGCAGGAAAAGAGAGAGGGAGAAGCAGGCTCCCTGCTGAGCAGAGAGCCCGATGCGGGACTCAATCCCACAACCCTGGGATCATGACCTGAGCCGAAGGCAGAGGCTTTTACCCACTGAGCCACCCAGGTGCCAGTTTTTTCTGAATTTAGAGGAAAAAAAAAAGAATAAATAAATTTCTCCCTGCCTAGAATGAGGTTTACCCAGATCAGACTCTGGCCATTCTAACTACTGAGACATATGATCCAGAAACAGTTAATCCTTTGAATTAGCTAAATAGGTTTGGAGGTATTGGAAGCAAAAATAGTTACAGATGAGGGTGATGCTCAGTCTTTATAAAACTCATTTTAAAGGTAGTCAGCTTCTCTTTTGCATTTTAATAAGATACAAGCAATTGCAAAGAAAGGCATGTTGGGCTCCGCTGCACTCTTTAGTTCCTGGCTGCAGGATTAGAAATGGCCCTTTTCGTGTGCTGGGTTTTTGGTGGGCAGAGCACCATCTAAAAAAAACCAAAGTTATTATGGGAAGATAAGCAAATGATTTCACCAAAGTAGGAAAAAGTTCTTTGTTTGAGACTTGTTATGTTCCTTTAATTTTTACTGATTTATTTATACATCAACTCATATCACTAAAGGTTTGAATTACCACAGTTTAGCATTTACTCATCGAGTTACCTAGGGGAAATAATTTCCCTTTGTAAATATTTCTGCTAATCAGTACAATAGAGGGGGACCCTCGTGTTGCCTGCATCTCACAGTTACGGATCAAATGGGATATCCTATGAGAAGAAGGATTTTGAAAAATCAAGTGGCATACAGATGTGAAAAAAACATTATACAGCTATCTAATCTGTCAAACTGCCTATCATTTTTAAAAAAGATAATCGTGCAATTAACAGTTTTGATTGTACTGCAGTGTAAAAACCAGGGATGATAAAACTTGTCCCATTGTTAGTGTCTTCTAAAATAAATGCCCAAGTGTGGGAATGGGGGCAAAACCCATGACTGTTATGGCTGCGCCATAAGGCACTCCTCAGAGTTCTTTCAAAGCTGCTAGATTTAGCTTACTTTGATTACCCCCGTGGAGGGATCGGCAACCTTTACGTGAGACTTTTAACATACTATGCTAGCATGCAGGATTTTTTGAAATTTAAGTCCCTTTGGTTGAATCAACATATCCTTACTTATACCCAATGGAAGGTCAAGTTCCTCTGGCGACAGACTCTGACATGGACATGAGTATGCAGGACATGTGACATGGTGTTTTCTCACTTCCCCATAAATGTGGGGGAGTAAAGTAACCAGGATTCTGGGCAGAACAAGAAGCTGGGTTGCAATGCCCACTGTGAAAAGGCCTTAGTCTATACTGTAGAAAGCTGTGAAAAGGCCTTAGTCTATACTGTAGAAAGCTGTGTAAAATCCCTATGTTGAAATCCTAATTCCCAATGTAATCAGATTAGGAGGTGGGGCCTGTGGGAGGTAATTCGGTCATAAGGGCAAAGCCTTCATGAATGGGACTAGTGTCATTATAAAAGAGACCCGGGAGAGCTCTCCAGCTTTCTTTCGGACACAGGAAGAAGAATGAGTTCTGTAAGCCAGGAAGCAGGCCCTTACCAGACGTTTAATCTCCCTACACCTTCATGTTGAGCTTCCCAGCCTCCAAAATTGTGAGAAATAAATGTCTGTTGTTTAAGCCAACCATTATGGTATTTTGTAACGGCAGCCTGAACGAAAACCTGGAGCCAAGATGTTATCTGCTACATCCACCAGTCAGTAGGTACAGAATGATCCTGCGTAATAGGTGTGGCTTTGGAAAGGTGCCATAAACCTGGATAAGTCATCTGGGAGTAATTTTTTTTGAAGGGACTTAGCTACAGGCTGTCAGTCAGCAACTCTGCCTTCACCGGGTGGAAAGAGAGCCTCAGGGGTAAGGGAAAGATCCGGACGATCAATCAGATCACCTATTGCACTTTCAAGATATTGCACTTTCAGATTTGCAACCATAACCACATTTGTTCTCAAGGGTCCAGTGGCAGAAATAATGCTGTATCTTTAAGAGAAGGAGAGGAGATGAAGAAGTAGAGAAAGAAAGAAGGAAGGAAGTATGAGAAGGAAATAAGTAAGGAATCAAGGAAGGAAGGAAGGAAGGGAGGGAGGGAGGGGGAGAGGGAAGGAGGGAGGGAAGGAAGAAGGGGGAGGGGCGAGGGGAGGGGGAGGAAGAAAGAATCAAGCATCTACTTTTAATATTTGCCGACTCACCAACATCAGGGCTAGGAAACTGTTTACATCTTAGAATGTCAAAGAATTTCAGTTAGTTAATTATGCTGCAGGTGGGCAGATGTATCTAGGAGCAGATATTTGCAGATGCAAATGGTGAATTTTGCATGGGTAAAGGTAAATAGCTAAAATGATTATTAAAGCACAGTGGAAAATAAAATGATGTATAAAATGCAAACGTTCAGTGACAAACACATGAAGGCATTTTGCTTGTGAACTTTGACTTCCAGGAGTCGAACGTTTCTGTACTTCCTTCATTGCTCTGTTATTTGCCATAATGAGACAGAGTTTCTGAGTTCAGCTTCTATGCCCTGCAAATGACATTCACTTATCCAGGTCTCAAGGTTAACATTTTATAAATTACCACTTCAAAGCAGGAGTCACCATCTATATGCAACAGGACTAAGGGGAGTGTCATGTGATATGAACCCTACTATTTTCTTATCGTCCCATTTCAGATTTTATTAAACAAGTCTGATTTTCTTTGTAGTGTCAAGGGCTTTATTAAGGAAGAAACATGAGTTCCCCCATAAATAATGTTTCATTTCTTTTTCTTTTATCTGCTCAAGAATCTTCTTTGACTATCTAGAATGCAATACATTCGTTAACACTACGCGCAACTTCATTGCCTCCAAGAGCCATACAAACTTGTCTCCTGCTGTGTGTCAACGTTGCACGCTGATTCTATCAGTCACGTCCCCATACATCTCTGTACAAGAGACCGGCCTATTTCCACAGCATTTCCAACCCCTACTCGTCTACTTCGGACCTTGAGTATCCTTGCCTTCTCCTCTGCAACCAATGCCCTTCATTTATTCAATCATTCATTCGTCTACTGGCTCATGAAAGGAAGTTATCACAGCATGCATACTTCCTACCAGGCAATATGTTGGTTGTAGACTCCAATTAATGAATGAAATATCACTCTCATTCTCAAGTTGAGTGGGAGGCAGAGCTCTACATCAATTAAGAAAACATTTAACCAGGGTTTTAGAGTTTGGGTAGGAGTGTGTCTAATGGATGACTAAGAGTATATAATCAGTAGAGAGAGGCATATGTATAAAGCCTTCATGACATTAAAAATATGGTAATTTCGGGGAACTCCAAATGTTCACTGTGACTGCAACACAGAGTGCAAGGGAAGCTGAAGACGGCAATAAAGAGGGAGTCAGGCCCAGCTAGTAACATCTTTACTAAAGGAAACTCTACATGCTCTAGCCCCAACCTGAAAATGTGATATTGTCAGCTTATCTCGATATCTCATCCTTGTGTTTTTTTGTAGCACCAATATCATAAACTATATATGATATATTATAATCAAATTGCATTTGTATTTTGTTTTGTTTGTGAATAGTGTATATTTCCTCAATTACTTACAGTTGATATCAGACTAGCAGATTATAATAAATCAGAGTTCGGCCAAATCAAACTGAACTGAACCAGGGAAATGGTCGCCCAGTTCTGCAAAGATCTAATCTATTCCTTCATTTTGTTGATTGAAGGGAAATATTTCAATTCAGAAAACTTGAACACCTACTTAATCCACTAATTGAAAGGCTGGATTTGCACTTGGAATAGACACATAGAGGCAATCCCACAGGTTGACGGAGACTCAAAGGCCGGCTTGCTGTAAGTGACTGATGTATGAGTGAACATCTGAAAGTGAAATTAGAGACTGTGGGCTCCAAAGCAAAAGCATCTATCAGCAGAAGCTCTTATGCATTTTAACATGCAGTTTGGAATGATTCATTTCTTAGGCTTAATGTGGGAGGAGGCTGGGTCTTTAAGATCACTAGGAATTGGAACATCATACAAGGCTCTTTGCAATTGGCCTTCTTGCTCAGTGCCACAGGCACAATAAATGTCCTTCACATGGTATTCTAAGTTGTCTTAATCTGGTATTCTAAGTTGTCTTAAATTACATTCAAACCCAGTTTTCTTCTGCCCTTCTGGCTGAAGGGCAAAACAGCCAGAATGAAAGCTGTTGAGATACACAATTCTATGGATTCTCAAAACTGCCCACTTCCAGACCCAACACGCTGCTATTCTCAACATGAGGAAACTGGAACAGATTTTGCCACTTTACTAAAATATACCCTTCTTAAGGATGAAAATAATGCCTTATTTTTTGTTAAATCGAAATTTCCCATGGCAAAAATTAAAAAAAAAAAAAAAAAAAAAGCAGTGCTTCTTTACCCACTACAAATTATCACAAAATAAATAGGAGGGAATGCAAAGATTTTCAGAACAGTCATTGGAAGGCATATGTGTGTGTGTGTGTGTGTGTATGTACATGTATATGCATATATTATATATATAATTTTATACATATATAAAATTTTTAAAGATTTATTTGAGAGAGAGGGAAAGAGAGAGAGAAGACAGTGGGGAGGGGCAGAGGGAGAGAATCCTCAAGTAGACTCCCCACTGAGCATGGAGACTGACATGAGGCTTGATCTCACCATCCATGATATCATGACCTGAGCTGAAACTAAGAATCAGACCCTCAACCGACAAGGCACCCAGGCATCCTGGAAGGCCTTTATATTGATACTGAATTCATGACTTTGGTCTCATGACAGAGTTGAATCATAGATAAGGAATCTCTAGATTGAGCATTACTTTAACAAAATAAAATTAAAGTCCATAAAGTAAAATAATTTGCTTGAGTTAACATGGCCCTCTACTTATCATTAGTAGAACTCCATGTTAGATCCTTTTTTTTTTTTTTAAAGATTTATTTATTTATTTTAGAGAGAGCAAGAACAAAACAGGGGAAGCGAGAGAGATAAGGACAGAAGCAGACTCCCTGCTGAGTGTGAAGCTGGACACGGGCTCCACCTCACAACCCTGAGATTATGACCTGAGTCGAAATCGAGAGTCCAGTGCTTAACTGACTGAGCCACCCAGGCACCCCATGGAACTCCATTTTTGTGTTGTATTTTGGTTCATGTGTTTGAGTGTGTATTATACATTAATGTTCACTACATATAATTATGCTTTCTTTTATCAACTCAAGCCAATTTCTGAAAAAGCAGTCCCTTGAAACAACCTTATTTTCTTAAAAGCATGAAAACATTTTTACATAGAATGTCAGGTTTTATTGAAATACGCAACAGCTTGACCGCCAATTATGAGATCATTTACCAGGTCAGTTGGCATGGGCTTTACCGGGATTATCTCAATCTTTGTTCCCAATAACTACATCAAGGAGGAAATTAGTTTTAACTTCTTTTTTTTTTTCCATTCTGATAAGAAAACTGTCGTTTACAGAGTTTAAATGATTAGTGTAAGGCTACCAGGCTGGTAAATGGCAAAGATAGACTGAAACCCTACCCTATGTTCTCAACCACAGAACTCCCACCTATGAACAACAGAATGTGAAAGGTGCCTTAACAGAGGAAACAGTGGGGTTCTATTGTATACGGAATGGATCCAACCTAACATTCAGGAGAGACTTACTTGAGGAGAGGATTCTAGAAGTCAAGGGGAGGTATGTTATAAATGGAGGAGTAAGTTCCCTTGTGGGGTCTTTAGGGATCATTCCAAATTGGCTTTGGAAGTAACACTTTGGAGAGGCATATGAAATTAAAGAATTTATTATACTCACAAATCCTAGAAGAGGGAGGCAAGACACTCCACACAGGGGGCTGTAATGGAAGAGCTCCAAGGAAGGAGGATTAACCAACTAGATGGGTCACCCAAGCAAGTGCCTTTACTGGAGATCTGGGTAGGATACACAAGTCCAAGGCATGGGGTAGAGGGGGAATTTCATTGGTGTTTTTGAATGCCACGGAGCTATAGTCAAGGGAGGGCAAGAAGGAAACTTGCGGTGGGGACCAGCCGCTGGACGTGATACTCACATCCTGTTTTGGGGGATGCTGCATCAGGAAAATATGAAGTTTTAAAAATTTATAATACAGAAGGATTTTTCCAGAAGTGAAGGTTTGTGCAAAGATACAGAGATGTAAGAGAAAAGAGTGAATTTTAGAAATTAAAAAGTGCTTCTATGGTTAAGAGTATTGCTGTTGGTAATTCAGGGTAATGGGACAGGAATTGAGATGAAAGGTAGACAGAGGCCAAGTGATGAAGAACTAAGGGATTTCGATTTTCTTCCAGTCTAGGAGGGTTATTGAATAGCTTTAAACAGGTGTGTTGTACCTGTCTGTGATCGGGGAAGATCATGGCAGCAGCACTGTGGAGGGTGGGGTGGAAGGGTGAGGATTCATTATAAATAATCACCACCCAGCAGTGCTTGTCAGCTCCACTTATGTGGGGGGTAGAGGCACTGAATGGTTGAAGTCCAGGTCAGCTCATGGGGTCCCTGAGACACAACACATCCTGATAGTCTGAGAACTGTGGCAAATCACTTTGGCCAGACCTGTGGTGCCACAGTCCATTTATTTTTCATTTTTAGACATTCCCAGGAGACTGGCTTAACACTGGGGAAATCTGACTCAACACAAAATACTCTGTCAAATTTATTTTTCACTTGGGTTTACAAGAAATTGAGTTAGTAAGCAAGATGCCATGTACTGCAATTTGAATTTGAACAGAATATATATATATATATATATATATTTTTTTTTTTTTGGTAAATGTTACTTATCCTTGCAATGGAATATATCAAATTTCAAGTAACAAATAATATTTTGTTGCAGTTTCTCTCCTTGGCAATGTTGTGGTCTCTCTATTTTTCATCACTATAATTAGTCTTTCATCTTAAACACAGCGATAATTCATTGCATGATATTCAGTCAGAAGTTTTGTTGTTGTTGATAACTCGAAGCTTATCATAAGGAAAAAGGGGGGGGGGAGTCTAATTTGCCAGAAGAGAACAGAATATAAAAATAACATTATCCATTCAGTTGGATTGAAATCTTGGCAGCTGCTCTTCAAAATGTTGCTGACATGGTTTATATTATATTAAAATTCAGAATTACTGCATTTTCATCAGTTTCTCTGTCTGCAGCTGGTATATCATGTTGTCAGCATCTTGGGATTTACAAGACTATGTATATTGTAAGAATGTTCCTTTAAATGGGCATTTTCATAAGCATGTTTGCTAATTGATATGCAATGGTGTCTTAAAGTATAAACATATGTTATGAAAGTCATACTGTTCTGAAGTGTAAGTGGAATACACAAGTTGGATTTTCTTCCATTTTCATTAGGTTTTGCTCAAAAGCAAAAGAGTTCTGGGAGGGTTTTTAGCATATCTTTTAATTTTTAAAGGCATTGGTTATTTCAAAGAGGCACGTTGCTAAAAGATAAACTTGGAAGGATGGATGCATCCAAAAATCTAAATTATTTTAAAATGGCTTTACAGAATTTGTGATACTTAGAAAAAAATTGCTACCAAATAAAACATTCGCAATCTGCAATTGTGTAATAGTATGTGGGGTCGTTTTAAGTGAATTATTAGTCTCACATTAAATACATAAACTGCTACTAATAGCATAATAAATATAGTTTGGGGAATGTTGAATTCTAATAGATTGTGTTTTTTTTTTCTGTGCATAATTCAGAGTTCTTTGGAAACTATAATCAATTCTAAGAACTCGACAACTTCAGACGGCTTTCGATAATGTTAAAATATGTATGCTTACACGTGGATCGTGCAGATATTTATAAGCACTTATGTGGTTATGATGATAAAACCAAATTAACATATTCATATTGACTTTAGAGGATCCTTAAAAATTGGATTTGAGGCTAAATAAGGCTGAATGTCTTTGTAGATTGAAAATGCTTGAAGGAACTTTGATTGTACCTGAAGAGCACAGCAGATGAATTTTCAGATTGGAAAATAATAGTTTTGACTTTTCAGAATGTCCATTTAGAATGCATATGTAAAAGATCTAGAAACACTAGAGAAGGGCATACAGTTTCCCGGGAAAGGACATCTTGCATGGACAGAGCTAGAATGTGAAGAGCTAGAATTCTAGCAAGAGACCAAGTGATTCTGTACTCTGATGTCAAAACTGTCTGCCTCTTATCTTAAAAAACAGGCACACTCACATGCACATGTTAATGGCGCCTTTTTGCACAATTGCCTAAGGACATGATATTAAATTAGCCTCTTTATTTATTATTTAAACCAGCAACTGCTTAATCTCTCATTATGACTTCAGAAGGAACCCATTAGTATTTCTACCACTGGTAAGCAAAACGAGTGGGATGCACTGGAAAAGCCAGCTGCACATTTCCGATAGCTCAAAGTCCATTTCGCCATGAATACAAATGGCTTTGTGGAATCAAGATGTTGATTGAAACTTTGCTAAAGCTGAGCTTTTCTTTTTAAGCTCCCTTCAGTGAAACTGCAGTAATTGCATTTCAATAGAATTGATATCATTAATTTATAATTATTACTTTCTTATGTTGGAAAATATGAATGTGAAAGTTTTGGCCAAAGTGCAATCTCAGGAGGGAAATTAGAACTCTCAGTAATCAATAATGGTGGGGCACTTGGAACCTCTCCTCGGTTTTCATTGGCTGGAAGGAGAGCACATTTAAAGAAATGCTAACAAGTATCGATGTTTAAATTTGATTTATCAATGCTATTTAAATGGATATCTGCACTGTGCTGAGTTTATTTTTCTACATTAAAGATTATTCAGTGATATCTCCTGGGTTAAGACAACTTCTAAACAAGATAAAGCACCCTGTGAATTAATTTATTTCAGAGAAACAAGAAAACGTAATTTGTGTCTTCTTTCCATTAAATTATCCTTTAGTATATTGATTTAACAGGAACCAAAAACTTATTTAGCTAAGGAAACAAAACATAGATACAGCACTCTGTCACTTTTGTATTCTTAGTAGAAACTAAGGAAAGAATGCAGGTGTTTATGAGCATGTGTGTGTGTGTGCATGTGTGTGTGCGTGTGTGTGTGCTCACGTGTGAGTGCATGTGTGTGTGCATGTGTGTGTGTGCACATCTATGTGTACGTGGGCGCACACGCATGTATGAGGGCATTTCTCTGCATGTTCGAAGCATTACAGGTGCTGTTTTTTGAGAGGAAAACACTGTTCGTTCCCTTCAGAAATGGACAAAGGAAGCACAATCTGTTAATGCTTGCCACACAGCTCTTTACATTTTGATTATACTCCACATAAACAATAAAATTATTGTGATTAAGTCATCAACTCAAATAATACAGATTATGTAACCATTTGCAAGTCAAAGGTGTACAGACACTCCAAGTCACCACCCGAGTAACAAATAGCAATTTTTCCAGCCCTTTAGATAAATGGCTGAGCACAATGTGAGAGAATTTAAACTGAGTCAAATGTAACGTATATTGTAAGAACTTTTTCTTTTGTATGGTTCTGCCTAAGAAGACTTTATCAACCTGTTAATTTTATCTGTACCAAAAAGACGTGAACTGCTATTTACTCAGGAAACGTTTAGTCTTGTGAACCTGAATAGGTGAACAATTATTAAATTTGTTCTCTTAAGAGCACTTAAATTCGGATAGTAGCGTGGAGACTGAGCCTGTATAAGCTATCATTACATGTTGAAAAACTAACCTCTGTAATTAACTTGCAATATTATACATAGGGCTCCAGTTACAGTGAGATCCAATTTTCCATAGTATACACACCAGGCAGCTTTGCTGAATATTAGATTTTAATGAGATTTATGACCTTATTCATAATTTATTCCTTAAGTTAGGAAAGTTTTGGCTAAAGTTCAAAGCAGTATCTTGAAGCATGAAAATAAAATCTATACCAAGTTTTCCTTGGTACATTTTAGAACGAATTCTGAAACCCAAAAAAGGACTTATGTAGTCTCAGAGCAACTCATGGAACCTTCGTGGCTTTAACATGGGAGAGCTCCACGGTTAATAATAAGGAGGTGGTCCATGCTGGTCCCGGGTTTCAGGACACACTTTTTTTTTTCTTACTTTGCCCCTCTAAGTTCGTTACCTGGCAGCTTTAGTTCATGGCATAACCTAGTCCAGCATATCTCAAACTTCAGTGTATTTAGAAATCACCTGGGAATCTTGTCAAAATCCAGACTGTAGTTCACTAGGTCTGGTGTGAGACTCACAGTCTGAATTTTTAATAAATGATGGAGATGTTGCTTATTCCAGAACCACACTTTGAATAGCACGGGTCTCCACTGTACTGGAGACTGCTCATATTTTTTCCTCCTCACCCTTCAGATGAAGGAAACGTGTCTCGAAGATAGGAAATATATTTCCCTAGATTAGTGATCCTTAACCAGTGCTCATCATTAAAATCACCAGAGGATTTGTTAGAACTTAAGCTACCTGGGCCCCATCCCGGACCAGCTGAATCAGAAACCCTGGGACATCAGTGTTTTCACAAGTCCTCTTCTGTAGGGAGAGTTCAGAATCACTGGTAGGTCTTATAGTCAATTAGGAGAAGGGCTGAGTCTAGCTGCGGGCTGTCTGACTGGCAGATTGGCTGATTGATTCATTGATGGATTTCTGCTTACACCGAGCATACATTTGGTGAGCTGTGTCCCAGATGGTACCGAGTCCCTTTAGCATACACAGTCATCTCACTATTTAGGTCCAGTAGTAAATGTTACCAACCGGAAAGGCCTTCCCTGGCAATGCTATCTAAAGGGCTTCTGTCTTATCTGGTCATCACACCCTCCTGCATTTTTTTGTTTGTTTGTTTGTTTGTTTTTCCCCCTTCAAATGTATTATCACTAATTGAAACTATATTATTATATTTGTTTCTTTCCATTAGAATGCAACTTTCATGATATCAGAGACTGCTTATCCTGTTAACTTCCACATCCTGCCCTTAGTAAGCTCAGAGTAAACTAAATTTAAGGGGAAATAATACAACTGGACAGAAATAATACAAAGCATGAGCTTTGAATACAGGTAAACTGGCTGTGTTTCCTTGAACATGTTACTGACGTCCCATGAAGGCTTAATCCCCTCATGGGTCAACAGACAGTCATCTGCCCCCTAGAATTTTTATACTACTACATGGGATGATTCCTGGCCAGTGCTTAACCCAGTGCCTGACATGCAGAAAGCAATCTGTAAACAACATGATTATAATATTATTTAATGACCAAAAAAAAAATTGCTGGGAATTAGATATTATGATTCTCATTTAACATGTGGGGAAAGAGACACATTAAAAAGAGATCATTTCCACAAGACCACAGTGTAATTTCTGGGAAGGCTGGTCTAGAATCTAAATGTTCATATGTGCAAAGCTTTGTGTAAGACCCTTTTCCCACCTCTTGTCAGATGAGACCTTTAAACTCCTAAGCCAGTGCTCTTTAGACTTTTCCACTGTGCCCTCTCAGTGCGTGGTACGAGATGCAGCTCTTCTCCAGGGACTCTAATCAGTGAACTCATCAGCATATGTCCAATTCCAGGGCTTACTGGTGAAGCCAAGGGTTGAATCTGCCAGCAAAACTGTTGGCTGCAATGTATTCAGCTCCGTCCACGTATCAAGCACCCATTCATCCTCACAAAACCTCTCTGATTTAAGTACAATCATTCCCAATTTATAGATGAAGAGCTTAGATGTCAGAGGAGAGAGGTAAATCAGCCAGGTTACTACAGCTTCGAAGACGAGAAGTAGGACTGGAACTCACAGCTGTGAGTAATAACAATCACCCAGGGAAGGTCTCCTCTTTCTTAGATTGCAAACATATTGGAATGACTTATTTTTCTTTTCTTTACCTTGAGGTCCTCCCACTTTCTATGAAGAAGCTTACCTCACAATGAGAAGCTTATAAAATGTAATTGTTTCCTGAATAGAAAGCAAAGAAGGAGGTGTGCCTGGGTGGCTCAGTGGGTTAAAGCCTCTGCCTTCGGCTCAGGTCATGATCCCCAGGTCCTGGGATCGAGCCCCGCACCGGGCTCTCTGCTCAGCGGGGAGCCTGCTTCCCTTCCTCTCTCTCTGCCTGCTTCTCTGCCTACTTGTGATCTCTGTCTGTCAAATAAATAAATAAAATCTTTAAAAAAAAAAAAAAAAGCAAAGAAGGTCCAGGGGAGGAGCCAAGAATCCTCTGTGCATACACATCTGTGTGTATGTGTGTGTGTGTATACATACATTGAGTTCCCACTAATGTCAACCCCAGAAGACAGATAACGTAGGAAACATCATTCTTAGGCTTGGGAAACTCAGATTAATGAGTGTGATTTAATTGAACTATGTCTGCTGTAAAGATGAAAAGATAAGTGCTGTAGCAGAGGGAGAAACGAAGTGAAGTGAGTATGTCCAGTGTCCTGAGGCCATTTGGGAAGGCCTGACAGAGGAAGTGACATTTTAGCTGTCTTTTAAATTTGGAGTAGGCAGAACTCATTTTTAGGGTATCTCTGTTAGAAAAAACAACATGTGCAAAATCATGGAATATGAAAGAGTCTGGCGTGTTTGGGGAATGGTAAGAAATAGTCTGTGGCTCGAGCAGAGGGTACGTGGGGGGCGTGCATAAAAATGAAAGAAAATTTAGAATTTTATCAATAGCATACTTTTTTAAGTTAAAAATAATTCCCACTGCAAACTTGTAAGTGAGATGCTTTCTCCCCTTTCCTCCTGCCATTGAACAGCAGGAAGGCACCACAGGAAATATGTTTTCAGTTCTGCCTGCATAGGTTAACGGAACTCCAGTTTTGAGAGCTGCTAATATGGCAACATTTTATAATGTCTTAAAAGATTTTTTAAAATTTATTTTTCATATGTAAGGGATTGACATTTTCCCCGTTTCTTTGCTTTCTGCTTGCTACTCTCTAAGTATTTACCCAGCTCGCTTACAGGTTTGAAGAATCAGTTTACATATGTCCAAGGAAGAATACAAAGATTTGCACGTTCCTGAAAGAGAACATAATAAAATCCCACCTTCCCCCAGAAGTTGAGAAAGTCTGTAGCAGGCAGAGGGCTGAGGCTTCTAGTATTGTCAGAAGAGGTGACATCACTCTGTACCCCTGACCCAAGGTCCACTCTTGACACATCTTCTTCCTGAAAGAAGCCTGATAGGTTTATCAGATGTGGCTTGGTTCTGCTACAAATCCTACTGCCATATTCTGGGAATGTGGGGTCTCTCGGGTGAGTCACATTTTTTTTTCCAACCTAAAATAATTTGCTTTGGTATCAGAAATATTAAGGTTTTAATCTTGGCCTTACGACGTGCTTTTACTGGGTGACTTCAACAAGCCTGATTAACCACTCTGGACTGTGATTTCATTATCTACCCTAAATTAGGATATTTTTATATTTATTGCAAGATAGGTGATATAGATAAATTGATAGATCAATCTAACTACCTATGGTCTAATATGCAGTACAAGTCAAAGAATAAGGCAAACAACTAAAGGTAATTCTAAGGAAAATATATTGATGATAATGGGAAGGAGGAAGGAGGGAACAAAGATAAAGAGGGAAGAGACAGGAGATGGGAAAAAATGAGTATTAATGTACTAGAGTAAGAACTTATACTCTGATAAATCATTATATAAATCGGACTTCCGTCTTGATTTCAGAGTGTTAGTAGCCTCTAGGAGTCCTGTCCTAAAAACCAGAATATGACATATTCCCCTTCCCACTTCTGCTGCCAACAACCAATTCTCTTCTCAGGAGTCAGACCTCCATCTCTGGGGCTATAAGTACTGTTTGGACAATATATCTCCTCTTCCCAAAGGCTTCTGAAAGGCATAAATCACTTATCAAATCACTTTCTTATGTTAGGTATCATTTTAGGTCTATCATAGAAATGAATCACCTAAATGTTAAAACAAATTTTCATTCTACCCAACATACGAGCAAAACAACGGTGACTCCTTTGATGTGCGAATCTATGATGCCCAGGAAGTGAACATGTTTCATTTGATTGACTCTTCCTTTTCCTTTCTGCCCTCTCTTCTGGTATGGAATGTTATGTCTTTTAAAATAATTATATATATACATATATATTCATACATGCTCACATATATACTTACATGCATATGAAAATGTGTTAAATCTTTGCTCCATGTATTACAAATATTTTTTCTCATTTTAAATGATAAATCTGAGATGGAAGCATATTGAGAAGCTTTCTAAAAATCACAGGGTTGACAAGTGAAGTGATGAATGCATGAGGAGAAGAACGTTCAAGACAATGCACTGACATACAGCCCTGCAGATGCTCCCTTGCAAGCCACTGGCCAGTCTGATCTTAAGGCAATCTCTACTGCCACAGAGTGTTCTTTCAAACAGCATTGAAAAGGGAGTTATCCCTCTCAAAAATAAATAAAAGAGGCATCTGCCTAATAGACATGGACCTCAATGCAACAAAACTTAAAACGTTCCCACAATAGTTTCAGCCACTGCCTTGACTGAAAATCAGTTTAACAGACCAGTGTTCTGGGTGGGTGTATCATTTTGGGAGTGGGGAACGAGGTGTCAATGACAACTTTCCTCAAACACCGAAGTTCTGCTTTGAAGTTCTGTCTTATGCAATTTTGTTTTTAATTATATTCATTTTACCCTTGGGCATCAGAGTAATGCATTTTCATTTTAAGAAATCTTAGAAAGCAGATAACACATAAATACAAAAATACTTATAACACTGCCAACCAGAATCATTCAGTGTAGACCTTGTTTACATTTAGGATGTATTTTGTTTCTTTTCATTTTTAACAAACAAAATACTATTCATAAAGATAAGCTGCAATAAATGCAAAACCATAAAACTCCTGAGGGCTCCCTACACTTTCACGGCCACAGCTAATGGGGCAGGCATGGTGAGAGAACAGGGAATAGATCATCCAATATTGCACACCACCCAGCCTAAACAGCCCAGTTTATTGTTCCCTGTCTGATCACTTCAACAGTTATGGAAATTTCTCTACCCCAAAGCTCCATTTCAGTGTATTACATTATTGCTTGCCTGCTGAAGGAGTTGCCCTTTTCCAGCAATCTAAAACCATGATACACAGAGCTCCAATTGGTAGACCCATCTGGGGAGGCCCCCAAGTACCCTAACAGAGAATTATATCCCACCGGAATGGGGCAGCATTTAGAGATGACTAGCTTCTAAGCTGTTGGGTGACACAGTCCATTCATGGGCCAAGAGCCAAGGAAATGATCTTAAGCCAAATGGAGTCCCCATGAAGTAGCTGCTCAGTGTTAGAAAAATTAAAAAAAAAAAATTCAGCTGAATCCACTCAGCAAGGAAAAGAGATGACAAGATCATATTATTTTATTCCTTTCTCTATTGATAACTGCAATTTCTTAGAAACCAGAGATCCTTTTAACATTTTTCTTGACAATCTGTCACAAATACTCATTCACAGATATACTTGTCCAGGCATACTGGGTAGCTTTCTCTTGTTCCTACATAATACCTTGGGCCTCTTTTCTGGCAATACAGAAAAAGGGCAACACCAGCCCTCTGGTGCTGTTTACACATTTAGTTCTGAACCACCGTCCCTGTATGATTTCTTCTACCTCATCCTCTCCTGCTTCTAGTAAATCCTACAACTGGACTGAAAGGACGATATCACCCACGATATTCAACACGATGTTTATAATGTCTTTTTGCAAATATTAGATACCTCTTTATCCTAGGCTTTCCTGTTACATCTGGCTTTCTCGGGTACGCGCACACACACACACACACACACACACACACACACTACCCTATTCTCTTCAGACCTGGGATTTCTGAAATCTCAACCATAACATCCCCCCCCAAGACCACACAGTTTCTGGCAATAATAACTGGAAATGAATATTCATGTAGAATATATACAGTAATGAATTATAGATAATTTGGCTGGAATACCAATCCTCTTTAAATTCTTAATAAGTTATATGTAGTAACAGCAAATCTATAAGAATAATTCACAAATGTGCCAACAGAGGGAAAAATAAAATCCTGTTAACTATTAGCAAGGCCATTTGATTCATTCACACCTGATAGCTGGGCTGAGCTATATAATAGTCACAAAGAGGGTATAAATAAAACTACTATCTTTCCACATATTAGTCTTAATAAGGTATATGCAGATAACGCTGAAAATCCCCACTTCTCACAATTCATAGGAAGTGTGATTGCCACCCAAGAAGAAATCACCGGAGAGGTAATTTTATAAGGATGGATACTGCCTGAAATGAGAGGGAGATTTCCTATACCAAATTGGAGTATCTACTTCTAGCCTTGGTTTTCTGAGAACTGAGGAGCTTTACATTAATCTTTTGTAGAAGAAACAAATAAACTTTGAGATTCCTTTGGAGTTTAGAGGGCAGTCAAGAAGCAGGATGTGAAAGTTGTGTTAGATATGTTTGTTTTCAAAGGGATGAAACTCAG
Organism: Mustela erminea; assembly: GCF_009829155.1. NCBI lineage: Eukaryota > Metazoa > Chordata > Mammalia > Carnivora > Mustelidae > Mustela > Mustela erminea. Next base: position 38,500,884 of record NC_045632.1, read on the forward strand.
GCTATGCCAGATGATACTAAGAGAGTATATCAAAAGTGCGAAGGACACTTTACAAATGAGTAAAACTAAGAGGAAGTCAAGATACGAAATAATGAAGAAGAAAAATTTTGCGAACAGGTCTGTGTATTTTCCTTATTTGTCCATAAGTAAATCCCATAACATATATAACATATTTAATCAGGTTAACAGTGTTCAAAGCAAAAAAAAAAAAAAAAGTTCAAAGCAGAAGGCTATAGATTACAATGTAAAGATTTTGATTTTTTAAAAGATTTATTTATTTTAGAGAGAGAAAGAATGTGTATACCTGTGTAAGCTGGGGAAGAGGCAAAGGGAAAGTGAAAGAGAATCCTCGAGCAGACTCTCTGCTGAGCGTGGAGGCTGACCACGTGGGGCTTGATCCCAGGACTGTGAGATCATGATCTGAGCCAAAATCAAGAGTCAGATGCTTAACAGACTGAGCCACTCAGGTGCCCTGATTTTTTTTTTTTTTCAATTTTTAAAGTGAAATGGAAATACAAACTTTACTTAAACTTAAAATATTATTACCAAAATGCAGGGTTCTGACCTTTCTGGCTAGAGATTACAAAGTAGGAAAGAACTTGAGGAATACCCTTCTTCAACAGATGAAAGTTGAGTCTCTGATCATACATTGACAGATAATGGTAGTTGGGGGTGGTGAAAAGAGCATTCTTCTAGGAATGAAAAAATCTGGGTGCTAGGTTGGCTGCATAATGTTGGGCTTTAGGCTACTTATTTGTAAATAAACAGTGGAAAATAAAAAAGCTTTCTGCCTGTATAGGAGATTCTTCAAAATTCTTCTTACCTTTCCCCCTCTCCTGCTACTTTGTAACAAGAAATCTCTCATTTCATGGCAAGAAATCCCAAGAGCAAATGGAGAGGTGTCAGAGGAACTTAGACTCCAAATATTAATTACTTTGTGTCCTGTGTCTCCTCTGAACCTGATTCTCTGCCTTCTTCTTCTCAAGAAAAAATAGAGGGCCATTGGCAGACTTATGTTTTATGCCAATCATCACCAGAGATGGTCCTCTCCACTACAGTCAACTTAGGGGGAAGTTTAGAGGTAGACAGGACATGAATTTACCTGCTACACTGTACCTTCCTCCCAAGGTAGCCAAGACTCTGGGCCTCAGAAAAAAACTATCACATCAAAGGTAAAAAGTTAATGTAGACATGCAGTTAGTGTAAAAAATGTAGCACATTTGACAGTTAGTACCTAATACTGGCTCTGAGAAGGCATAAAAAAATGGGCTTTGGCTCTTTCTGGTGGACTTACTTTCTTTTGTGCCTTAGTGTCCCCAACTATAAAATGAGGGACTTAGATTAGATAATCTATAAAAGTACTCCCACCTTTAAATCCTCTATGATTTCCCCTATTGATTTTGCTTTTCATTTTCACAGATTTGATGATGGCTAATGTTTGACCATTCTATCCATTTGTTCCTTCAATTCCAATAATCCATACTTTTCCTTACCTCCTTCCCCTTACACCTATTCCAAGAAAGAAACACTGAAGGCAAGAATTTTGTTAACTAGAAGTTAATTCTCAAGGTAAAGGAAGTTTACAGAAGAAGGTAGTTTAAAGGTAGTTTACAGAAGGTGAAACCCTAATTGTTTAATTATCCTAAAGGGAAAAATGTATTAAGACTAGTGCAGTTCTATAAGGCAGAACATTAAGAAACACCTGAGAATCTTCTAGAAGCATGTTTGATGACCCTGTTGAGGCATAAAGCTGAATATATTTTAATATATGAATATAATTTCTTTATTAATTCATTAAATAGCTTTGTAGTGAATGTTCACTTTGTGGCAGCCAGTAGGTATATATATGCATGTGTATGTGTCTGTGTGCGTGTGTGTGTATATATACACACACACATATACAGACACATATACATGCACACACACACATACCATATACCATATACATATATATGTATATGAATTAGTTTATCTATCTTTCTAGGCATAAATAAGTAAAGACATAGAGCTTCAATCAGAGAGTAGTATGCTGGATCTTAGGACACTTCACTAGGCTGAAAAATGATAGGTAGTAAATCAGGGTCTTCATATAAATCACTAGTTTTCCTTAGCTCGTTAGATTTTATGCACCCTACTACCAGGCATGCTAGACAATGGGGGGCATAAAAGCAATAAGTAAAAGAAAAAGGGAGTAGAATAATCACAGAAGGCACCCTTGAAGAGGAATTATTTAAAGAAATGACTTGAAGAATGAAGGGGGGGCATGAAGAATGAGAGGGAAAAAGACATGGTAAGGGAGTGCGATTGTCATGGGGTATGTAAACACACAAGATCACACATGCATGACGGATATAGGTTGGATATGTTGTGGGACTAAGAGAACATTGCAAGCAGAGGTGCAAAGTATTGAGGCAGGTAGGATGATTCCAGAAAATGAAAGACCCAGACCAATAGTGAAGAAGTTCAGACACAGGAAATTAACCAAATTGCTTCCAATTAAGCTTCTCTCTTGTAACTAGGTGGTATCCTGGCTATTACACAGAGAATTCTTGAGATATATATATAATATAGATAGCATTATTTTTATAGAAATAGTTTTCAAAGTGAGATACACTCTGTGTACGCCTTGGGGGGGGGGGTCCTAACATTACTAAGGTGTCTCTGAGTTGACACTTACATTCACAATAAAATTAAGACACCATTCTCTGTTCTTACTGTCTTGACACTCACATTGATGGTATGGAAGCAATAGTGGGTAACACTACCAGAACCTTAGCACGAACAAAGCCAATGTATTCTTTGTTACCATTCATCTAGAGTTTAAAAAGCCAGTTTCCTCTAAGAAAAACACTGGACATAGGTCTTTTAAATATATTGTGTGATATATAAAGCACTTCTACTTCATCCTGAAGTATGAGACTGCCCCAAAGAAAAATTCCTGTGCAATTGTCTGAAAGCTGTGCTAGCAGTTTTTATCATGGAGCTCTGTTTTCCCTTGAAAGAATGACTAACAAACTGCAAAGTTAGAAAGAACAATGTTTGCAAGACCACCCAGCTTTTGAGACAAGTTTAGAGTTCAGAGGTCCCCAAGATTGCCCTTAGGTTCAATAATTTGTTAGATGAACCCAAAGAACTCACTAAAAGTTGTTATACTCATGGTTACAGTTAAAGCTAAGGGGTACAGATTAAAATCAACCAAGGGAAGAAACTTTATAGTCCAGGAAAAGTCCACACACAAAGCTTCTCCCTGTGGAATCATGAGCAGTATTCCTCTCTCTGGCATCAATTTGTGGTGATATGAATGGGGTATTTCTAACCAGGGAAACTCACCCTAGCCTTGGCATCCATTTTTACTGGGACTTGGTCACACAAACTTGGTTGAATATTCACATGGAAAAACTCAATCTCCAGCCCTCTGAAGGTCAAGCTTATGTACTATGTCTCACCCCCCCCCCCCCCAATTTCACATTGTTTGTGAGCCCAATGCCTCAGACCTGAATCACACTCTTATTATCTGGTAGGTTTTAAGGCCCAAAGATAAACAAAGAGACTCATAAAGACATGACATTCCCAAGTCCTGCATATTATCTTCAAGGACCTGAGGACATAGGTCAAATGTCTCCTGGGGCAAGGCTAATTTTTTTTTTTTTTCTCACACATCATAAACTATGGTAATTCTGAATTGGGTATTTGACAGATCTTTTCTCAAAAATGAATAAAGCTCTCCTGTCACTTCAAGGAAAATAACTGTGTTACCAAAGAAAAATACAAATTTCAAGCAAACATTAGACTTGAAAATATGCATCTACTACCATGAGTTTGACAGTTTCCCAATACTTAGAGACTTTTCAGGAGAGATTAGTAATGGTATTAACTAAGGTTCATTGAGATCATTTTCAGAATCTTACTTAAAACTAACATTTAGGAAAGTAAAACTTACCAATTTTGGTACAGTATCAAAAAAGAATATCCATAATTATCTGATAAGTCTATTAAAATACTCCTCCCTTTTTCAGTACATATCAGTGTGAGGTTTGCATCTCTTCATATGATTTAACCAAAATAATATGCTGTGGTTCACCAGACTGCATGCAAAAATAGAAATAAGTATTCAATTCTATTCTTTCATTCCAGACATTAAAGAGACTTGTTAAAATGTAAAAGCAGGGGTGCCTGGGTAGCTCAGTCCACTGAGCGACCTACTCTTGATTTCAGCTCAGATCATGATCTCAGTGTGGTAAGACTGAGCCCTGTGTGGGGCTCTGAGCTCAGTGGGAAGTCTGCTTGATATTGTCTCTTTCCCTCTCCCTCTGCTCCTTCCCCCTTCTCATGCATACACACACACACACACTCTTTCTCTCTCTCTCTCTCTCTCAGTCTCTCAAGTACACAAATAAATCTTTTTTCTAAGAGTTTAAAAGAGTTTTTTAAAATATTCTATTTATGTATTTGAGAGAGAGACAGTGAGAGAGAGCATGAGAGGGGAGAAGGTCAGAGGGAGACGTGGACTCCCTGTGGAGCTGGGAGCCTGATGTGGGACTCGATCCTGGGACTCCAGGATCACTGAAGGCAGTCGCTTAACCACCTGAACTACCCAGGCACCCTCAGTTTTTATATCTAATATAGTAAGTACTAATGGATATAACCCACATAAAAATCTATTTGTTTCCTTCAATAATTTTAAGGACACAGAGGTCCTGAGACCAAATAGTGGAGAACAGCTACTTTTTGAGCAATGTTTTTAAACTGAGACTCATAATCCCTTTGTCATTATCATCCCATGGGGGAAAACTAGTTTGTTGGCCAAATCTGACAATCGTCTGCTTTTGTGAATAAAGTTTTACTGGAACACAAACATGTCCTTATTCACATATTGCTTATGGCTATTTCCACACTAAAATAGCAGAGTTGAATAGTTTCAGCAAAGTTGAATAGTTATGACAAAAATTAGTATGACTTGTAAAAACTGTAATATTTACTCACTGGCCGTTTAGAGAGCAATGTTGGCCAACTCTTGCTTCTGTGAGCCATGAAATTAATTTTGAAGGTTTGGACCAGCATTCTTGCAAAATGGAGAAAAGAAAGAGAAAAGAGAAACGAAATGTAATAAATACAAGAGATTAAGAAGGATATAACATAGTAACAACTATTGTTTTTATAGAACATTTGTTTCCTCTGTGTGTGTGTGTGTGTGTGTGTGTGTGTGTGTGCGTGTGTGTGTTTGTGTGTGTTGGGTTCAAATACAGAATATTTTCTTAGTATGGGTCATAGTAAAAAACCCCTGAAATCTGCTGATTTAATGTGCAAGCTAACTACAGTTAGGATTCTCAGAGATGCATTGTTAACAATGTAAACTGTTTTAAGTTCTCCAAGGCAATATATGGCATATAAATCCAAAATAGATAAATTGACACATTTATATCAGTCTTACTGAAGATATTCATAGATATTTATGGCAAAAACAACTTCAACAGTTTTTATAGAATGTAAATTTCCCCTAACTTTACAGATTTGGTTATGCTTCATAGCCTGTTATTTTAAGAACTCCACAGTTAATGTCATTTTCTCTGCACATGTCATTGTAGATATGAAGTTTGTTTCTTAACCTGAAATTGGTCTTTTTTGGTGGTGTGTTAGACCCTTATTGTTAATATGCAAATGAGTTCAGAAAGTGAATACCTTTAAAATTATTGATCAATGGTGAATAGACATACTGTATAACCACAGCCAATGAGTACACAGTGTCATGAATTTTACAAATTGAACATAGTCCTGTAACCAGCTAGAGTGTGGATTTTTTACATTGTGCATTGGAACATGTTAGAACTGAATTATTTATTGAGACTGTTCATTTATTGAGCATGTTGTCAGACATTTGGAGACATCAAAACATGAGCAGAATTCTTCTCTGTCATCAAAGAGTTTACAATTAAGATGAAGATTCGGATATAAATAGTCAAATTAATGTGTGCACGTGTGTGTGTGTGTGTGTGTGTGTGTGTGTGTACATTGTACAGTGTAGGTTTGAAATCTCCTGTCAAATAGAAAAAGAGCAGAGTTCAGAGAGTTCTCTACTAAAATTGGTACTTTAATGTATAATCCCTGTGAGACTTCCTATGGTGTGTAGCACAGAGCTGGTATACCCAGTGCTATGGACTTTGAATGTACACTCCCCAAATTCATATATTGAAACCTAATCATCTTTGAGGAAGACTAGAAGGTAGGGCCTTAGAAGGTGGGACCTTCAGGAGATGCTAGAAGGTGGGGCCTTCATTAGATGGCCCCAGAGGTGGGGCCTTCAGGAGATGATTGTCATGAGGATAGAGCTTCATGAATGGGATTTTAGTGCCCATATCAAGGAGACCTTAGAGAGCAACCCCATCCCTTCTGTTATATGAGGACAGGGGAAGAAGATAGTCATCTACGAATGAGGAGATGGGCCCCATCAGACACCTTTTCTGCTAGGGTCTGGGTCTTGGGTGTCCCAGACTCCAGAACTATAAGAAATAGATTTCTGATGCTTATAAGCCACCTTGTCTATGATATTCTGTTAGCTGTTTAGCTGAATGGACTAAGAACTCCTGGAGACTAAATAAAAATGTCCGCAAGACTGAAGAAACGTGCAGCAGCCCAATAAACCCCGGCTTCGTGGCTTTCCTGGCAGTGCCTCTGCCTTGGAGGACACACTTGTTGCAGTGATAGGGACACATCCAGTGACAAGCTCAGCCAACAGGTCTGGTAAAAGCAGTATCAGGCAACAAGACTTCAGGGCTGCTACAGCAGCAGAAGAACAAAGATAGAAGCACTTGGATATGTAGCATCTTCCCAAATTTCAAGGTAGAATTTTGAGGAGAAGCATTGAGAGCTGCAATTACTCAAGTTACTACAACTAATTTCTTCTTCCTCTCCTCTTCCTAGAGTGCCAGGGTATGTTTTCCCAAACCATTTGTATGGCTACACATGGCAAATCTTATCTGCTACAGTTGCTAGCTCCTTCTCTATTATGTCCACAATCAGAAATAAAGCAGCTTTCTTTAAATATGTGTCTGGAGAGAAAATGTTCAGTGTTTTCCAAAATCAAGAAGATCAATCCAGAGCAAAATGATTGTATTGCACTGTATTATGTTGTATTGCATTGCATTATATTTTTCACGGTGGTACTTGGTTGGTCAAATTATTCTAAGTAGTGAGTTAGTGCACTGCCAAAAGAGTCCCCATTAAATAGAGGTAGAACCCCCTAATTACATATATATATAAAATACTGACATCTATCCCTCATCCCTCCCTCGCTAATGGTTGCCATCAATAATGGATCAAAATACCCTTTCTCTCGGAGCCTAAAGAAACCTCCAAACATTCATGAATACATTGATCCAGGCAATTTCTACCAACTGATGAGTATTGGCACATAAGCGGTTTTGTGTTTCCTATACAACTTTATTATCTATATAGCTTCATGCAAGCTTAAGTTTTATTTATTTGTTTGTTTGTTTGTTTGTTTTAGCTTTTCTACTAGGTGTGGGAGTGCAGGGGTGCAGGGAGTGAACTCATGACCCTGAGATCAAGAGAGAGTCGGACGTTCAACCACCTGAGCCACTCGGGCGCTCCAAGCTTAGCTTTTAAAATACAGCTCCTACAGTATGGATCACATATCACAAATTATTTCCTTCTTCAAAGTTCCATGATGTTTTTGGTCGTTACTGCAAATCTGACCACTTGTTCTACAGACTTGGGCTAGATCCAAGGTCTTACACAAAGTTCTACCATCATAATAGACATATTCAATTACCTAATCACCCACCATTACTATCTTCTTTATTGAAAAGAAAAAGCTCTTTAGTTCAAGAAAATGAAATCCTAAGCCCCACCAAAGAGGTTATCAGTGTCCTTCATAGATATGAGAGAGGCTACAGGACACAGTCTTGGCCAGTGAGATGTGAAGAGAAGTCCGCGAGGGTTTCTGGAAAGCCATCTTCTTTCCTTAAAACATTCCCTCACTGTTTTTAGCTTAGAACATCAACTGTAAAGTCATATTGTGACTATGTGAAGCACAAACACAAGGAAGTCCAAGAGAATCAGAATTGCCAGCCTGTACATCAATACACCACTCAACTGCTGTCAGCAATCAGCTACCAAAAGATATCTTGTTCAGTCACACACACAGATCACTGTTTGTTTAAATCATTTTAAGAAAAACTTACTGTTACCATGAAATGGTCTTAATTGAATCATAGCTTGACCCTTGGTTATTGCTATCAATTTCATTTCCAGTTTATGCAATTCAACAGTCAATTTCTTTATGGATCAGTAGAAAAAAGAAAGAAAAAGGAAAAGGATACCAGTGTTATTAAACAGTTAAAAAAAAAAAAAAGTGGGTAGGACTCGTGTGCAAATATTTCCATGAGATCTTCGGAGTAACTCTGGAAGCTATAGGTCTTTACCTTAGGAGAGGTTTTACCATGAGGACATCATTTAAATTATCTGACCTTTGGGGGCACCTGGGTGGCTCAGTGGGTTAAAGCCTCTGCCTTCAGCTCAGGTCATGATCCCAGGGTCCTGGGATCCAGCCCTGCATTGGGCTCTCTGCTCAGCAGGGAGCCTGCTACCTCCTCTCTCTCTGCCTGTCTCTCTGCCTGCTTGCGATCTCTGTCCATCAAATAAATAAATAAAATCTTTTTTTTAAAAAAATTATCTGACCTTAGTGACAAGGTCCTTTTTCTTTCTTTTTTCTACTGATCCATAAAGGAACTGACTGCTTAATTGCAAAAAAAAAGAGCTCCCTGCCCACCTTTTCAAAAGTTTGAGTTACACCTCTTCACTTTTACAAAAGATCTGCTTTTGCTAACCAGAGTTCCAAATGGGATTTTCACCCTTATGACAAAAGGCAAAGGTGAAAACAGTGTTCAGTGCTGGTAGTGCAGTAAGCGATTCTCGAGGCAGCAGGCACGCCCAGCACTGAGAGAGGCACCTCGCAGCTCCTTCCCTAGGAATCATACTCAGCATCTTACCATCTCAGGATCAGACTGCCATAGCTTTGAACTGTGTGAGCATCTGTGCTTTATCTCGATTGATTTTGTGTATCACCAAGGAAGATGCATCCTAAGATATCAGTAGAGCCTAAGAGAGGTTATTTTTGGGGTCTGGGAATGCTAAAATAAAAATGCTCCGTATAAATTAATGGTAATTGCTTCTTCGCTTTACACTATTTGAGCTTATGAAAAGTTTCGTGGGAACACTCTTACCTTTGGAAAGCAGGGAAAACTGTACATAGGAGAAGTCCAGAAAGCACTGTTAGACATGACTCCTTTGTTATCTGACACAGGGCTTGGCATAGGTGTTTCACGGAGTTCTTTGACTAAACTCAAGAGAACTCAAAATGCTGAAATGGTAATAAAGACACACAAAGACTCCATACCTCTTTCTATGAAAATCTACTTCTTTTTCCTATTATATTTCAACTGGGGATTACTTCACAGGCTGCAAAATGAATCTTTCACTCAAAGGAAAAATGGAAAGTGGCGATATGTTCATCAATTTGCTGGTTTCAGGGTTTGGGGTTTTTTGTTTGTTTTTGGTTCTGCATTAGCTACATGGCATCAATATCACTTTTTTCCTGGAGGGACAGATCTTACAAATCACTTCTCAGTTTTGAACAAATATCATAGTGAACAATGCTGCTGGGAAGAATCTTGCCTCAAGGGACTAGTTATTGTCAACTAGCTTTCAGAGTAGTTGAAATAACACTGTTTTCCTCAACTAATATCACCTTTAGCATCATGTTTTTGAAAGTATAAATGTAAACACAGTAGAGCAAGGATGCCATCTATTTTGCTTTCTCTCCTCTTTTTTTTTAATCTTGTTGACCTCCCCATGCATGTGTGCCCACCCAACCTTCACATAAGTCTGAGGCATGAGCCCATGTTTCTGAATTAATTTTAAATTTTTCTTCATCTCTCCTAATATAATTTTTCCTAATTTAATTTTGTCCCACATAAAAAATAAAAATAGCGACAGAAAATAGTGTGTATATATAGATATATATGCATACATGTGTGCACATATGTGTGTATTACATATGTGTATATACATGTGTCTCAATTATCTATTATATATGTACATATATGTGTGTGTGCATGCATATGCACATTTATGTTATTTTACATCATTAGCACTAAAAGTACATCTAAATGAGGAAGGTGAGGGCTAGACTTTTATGTCAAGTAACAATTTTTTTTTTGTCCATTTCTGAGCATCTATAACTAGTCAGACAACAGGAGTAAATACGGTATCTTATTTAAATCTCAACAACACTTTGAGGGGAACATGTTTAACAATATTACGAAGGAGAAAAATGGCTGATAAAGTTACTCCAAAAATTACAGAGGGGATAAATAGTATGTTTCAAATTTGAATTCTGGTCTGTCTGAATCAGTTACCTACATCTTTTTTTTTTTTAATCATTATTACTATTTATTTGCTAATTCATTTATTCAGGTAGTATATCATATCTGTTAAACAAACATATGAAAAGTTTTTATTTAGAACCCCAGTCACTCCTGCCTTCGAAGCAGAGTGGCACAATTTATATATGAAATGATGCTCTCAAGTTACCTTCCCTGCAGAGAATTAGAAGCGAATACAGAAAGTTAGAAGTCTTTTTTCTTTCCTGTTTCGCTAGGCAATAACACCAAAAATAGATGATCATTGCTTAGTATAGCTCCTTCCTGGCCCTTTGGATTTACACAGGTGGGTGCAATGATGAGTCTAGAACTAAGTTTGTTTGCTTGTTTGAAGTAGACTCCACGCCAAGCATGGAGCCAACGCAGGGCTTGTACTCACCACCCTGAGATTTAAGATCTCAGCTGAGGTTAAGACTTGGACACTCAACCAACTGAGCCACTCAGATGGCCCCAGAACTAAGTTTCTTAGCAAAATGGAATAAAGGGAACCGAATTTCCAGTAAACCTGGAAGAGAGTTATCTCAATCACCTCGAGCTGCCAAGATCGGAGCAACAGTATGGTCAAGTTTAGGTAAGATCTCTCTCCCTGGCTTTGGACAGCTGCCCTCTCTCTGTGTGGGACTTTTCTTAGGTAAGTGTTCATGAGGATGGAGAAAGAGAACAAGCTGTCTGGTGTCTCTTCTCACGAGGGCACTAACCTCATCATGAAGCCCCACCCCCATTACCTCATCACAACCTAATTATCTCACCAAAGCCCCAGCTCCAAACACCATCACATTAGGGCTTAGGGTTTTAATGTACTAGTTTGGGAGGGAGATAACATTCAGTCCACAGCAAGATGGACCAAAGGGAAAAACACAGAGAAGCTACAGAATCATAGAGAAATTAGGGAGACAAGATGATGGGAACCTAAAATCTATTTTTGTTTTTTAAACGGGAAGGACAAATTAAGAAAATCCCCTTGGCTGAAATGAACAAAAGTCTACTAAATTTTAGGATGCCTGATATTCAGTTCGAGGCTCTACTCTATTGTGGGTGTTATAATAATTCTTCTCTTTTGCCTCAAACTCTAAGATTGACTTATCTGGTGATATCGTGGGGAATATTCTAGGAAATGGGATTATGTTGTTGGAAATGCCAAGCACAGTAAGATCTAACTACGGAAACAACAAGGCAAGCTATATTACTAATTAGCAGAAGCTGGAACTCAGGAATAAAGGGAGAGTTACAAGGGACTTCTTTCCCCTTTTCCTTCACCCCTAAATCTCTGGAGAGTTGGTACGAGTAAACTGCAGTTTATACTGTGTGTTCCATAGAGTTCATTTGACTCTCTAAGGTCAGGAAACTTGACATTTGGATATTTCTTGAGCATCTACAATTTCTTAGCATAGTGGTAGTGGACTGACTAGGCAAATCTGAGGTCATTCTAAGGAGCTTTAATAACGCAGAGTGATCTCAACTAAACAAAGAGCTGCCTTTTAACCTTGTGACTATTTCAGCAAAATACAGAAAAAGGAGTTTATAATTGCATTAGAGTGGGAGTACCAGTTTGCCAGCCCTGTCATAGCAAAGTACCACATTTGGGTGGCTTAAACCAGATCTATATTGTCACAGTTCTAGACAGGCTAGGGTCTAAAATCAAGGTGTCAGCAAGTTTGGTTCCTTCTGAGAGCTGGGAGGGAGGGATGTGTTCCAGGCCTCTCTGCTTGGCTTGTAGATGGCTGTCTTCTCTCTGTGTTTTTATCTCATCTTCCTACTATGTGTGTCTGTCCTTGGGTCTAAAATTCCCCTTAATAAGGACAACAGTCATATTGGATTAGAGGTTATCTCAAAGACCTTTTTTTAAAAAATTCAGGTATTTCTATAAACACCTTATCTCCAAATAAGGTCACATTCTGAAGTACGCTGGGGTGCTAGGCTTCCAACGTACCTATTTTGGTGAGACACAATTCTCATAGCAGGAGACAGTAAATTCTACTTCAGAAAATCATCCTATATTAAGGAAGCTCTTTGGAAGGACCACAAATCTACTCCACCATGCAAGACAGCCCTTGAATGTAGGAAATAAAGAAAAATGACAATGCAGTAATGCATTAATGGATGGCAGGGGTAATTTCTTTACTTTCCCAAAATTGCGAGGCAATCATTTTTCCTGAAATGTAACATAACCCAAGTATTGCATGTACAACTGACTTCCAAAATTGTTTCAATAGCACTGGAATAATTTTACATCCTACCAAATGGGATACATTTGAAGAAACAACATCCATCTGAAATTCAAATTATGGTTCGTTTATTGAAATATCAAGTCCTGTTATTTTATAATGATGCTCTGGATGTTGTAGCTTTCTATGTGAGGTTTCTGACTATATTTTGGATTCCTAGAAATTTTCTGTTTCACATTTAATTTTTTTTTTTAAGATTTTATTTATTTATCTGACAGAGAAAGAGAGTGAGAGAGAGAACATAAGCAGGGGGAGTGAGAGAGGGAGAAGCAGGCTTCCCACTGAGCAAGAAGCCTGATGTGGGGCTCATCCCAGGATCTTGGGATCACTACCTAAGCCAAAGGCAGACATTCAATGACTGACCCACCCAGGCACCCATTATTTTTCTAATCAAAGATCATAAAATTTAATTTCTGAGGCTCTGCTCTTAAACTTGAAAGTTACAATTTTATGATTAAAGTTACAATTTTATGGCTATTGTAAAACTTTACACAACAGGGGATACAATAGTATAGTCAAATTCTTTTTAAAGTATGCAGTAAGACTCAACTTCAAAAAATTTGTGTCTTTAAAAATATACTTTTTATTTCTTTTTTTCTATAAAGATGGTAGTAGCTCATTGTCTTGGATGCATAAGAGCACTCATATTTAAAATGCTAAAGTTAAAAATTTGCATTATAATGAAACTGGTAACTGTCCAATGTCTTATTCTAAACCACAAAGTTCAAGCATTCTATGGTCAGGGGCAAGAAGTCAAATTTTCTACCTAAGATAAAGAGTTGAAAAAAATTGTAAAATTTAAATGTCTTTCATTATAATTTTTTAAATAGGTCTATCTCATATTTTCTTATTTCTACATTGTCTTCATCAATGTAAGTCTGTGACATAAATTTTAATACATGATTTATGGTTACAAATTCATTTTTTCATTCTCATTTATTATGGGGTGTCACATTTTATCATGCCTGCATTTAATCATCTCCTGTCTGCATATTAATGGTTACAAATACGATACCTGTGTAGACCCAAGAAGCCAGGAGCTTAGCTGTCTCACAGTGTAACGGTTGAGTGCCTTGAAAAGTGGGGTTGGGAAAAAAAAAAACAAAAAAACTTTAGATGTCTTTGTACATGCATATGCATTATGGGATAATTCATGTAGTGAAAAAGAGGGTTTTCTACAGTGTAGAGTCAATTTGTGTAAATTGATTTTTCATAAGCCCCCATAATTTGTACATCCATAACTGTATTGAACATATAATAAGGTTTGTGTCAAAACCAGGCAAGATCATAAACAAGACATTGCTAAGTTTTAGTGTCAAACTTAGACCAATATGAAATACACTAATGACCTGAGGAGCATTCATTCATGCTGACACATCTTATGTATTATTTGTTAAAATACATAAGTGAAAAGGCACATTTTGAGGAAGTTAGAGTTGATCTGAAGCTGACATGAGGGTTTGAGAGTTAAGTGGGGAATATGCAATTAAAAATGACTAGGGAACCTGCTGCTATTAAAATATGGGTGCTTGACAAAAAACATGTGCTCAAAAGATGTGTGACTAATGAAAAAGTATTTTATTTTTACTTGTCAACAAATAGTACCTGGGAGTTACATCTGGCATGAAAGCAAATCGAGTTGCAATGCCATCCACAGGAATGGTACAGTGAGGTATGTGTGGAGGAGAAACTGGGCTGAGTTCTACTAACACGCTAGAAGAAAAGGAGATACAAATCATGGGCAGACCATCAGGTGCAAAGAACAAAATCAAACCAAGATCAACGAAAAACCACACATGCCTGGGAAGAGAAGGAATCATGGCAACCTTGGGAGGAGAGGTAATTTGGAAAGTATAGAGGGTTAACGGAATCAGAAAATAACCAAGTCTGTGATCAGTGACAGCGGGTGTGCCACTGACTAAACAAACCGAGGTTAAGTCCAAGGACATCAAGAACTCATGAAGAATGAAGGAGTGTATTAATTAAGAAGAGTTGCATGCATGATCAGTATTGCAGTAGAGATACAGAAATGCAATGAGTTGTCATCTTTGGCCTCAAAGATGGCTACATGGGAAGACTGCCCTAACTCACACTGAAAGTCAAAAGACAGAATCATGGAAGATAAGCTAAAGGATTGAAATGTAAAGATAAGAGATGGTGGTTTATCTTGAATATCTACATAGCCATATTTGAAGATTAAGAATAAAAGCATATTAACCCCTGTTTTCAAAATAGTATCTTGGCCTTGGAATAAACTGGATCGCCTTCCGAAATCTGTTACCCTACTTTCTGATGTTACTCTAGATTCTAAAGGAGAAAAACTTCCAAACAAAACCTGCACTCTTGAAAAATAAGGTCCCTGTCTCAATCTTCTTTTGATTCTTTATTTTCCTGTCCTTTTAGGCAAAACTTTAAGGTTAACACATCAAAGTAATTAAACAAGTCTTATGAAGCTGATAAGCCACTCCGGTTAAAGGTATGCAGATTTCGGAGAGAGGAAAACTGTGCTTTCCCAGAGATTCTTAATAATTATTTCTGCCTTTTTCAGACACGATGAAGTTCACACGTGTAATAAATCCTTTGGATGTTAACAAAATCAACAATAGCTTTGCAAGGAAATAAACTATACAATTAGAAATTTCTTTTTTAAATTATTTTTATTATTATGTTCAATTAGCCAGCATATAGTACACCATTAATTTTTGATGTAGTGTTCAACGCTTCATTAGTTGCGTATAACACTCAGTGCTCAGCACCACATGTGCCCTCCTTAATACCCATCACCCATCGCCCGGTTAACCCATCCCCTGACCTTCTCCCTTCTGTAACTCTCAGTTTGGTTTCTGGCATCCAGAGTCTTTCCTGGTTTGTCTCCCTCCCTCATTTCTTCTTATTCAGTTTTCCCTCCCTTCCCCTGTGGTCTTCTGTACTATTCCTTATATTCCACATATGAATGAAACCGTATGGTAATAATTAGAAATGTCAAAAGCTGGAGCACCTGGATGGCTCAATCAGTTAAATGTCTACTTGTGGCTCAGGTCATGATTCCAGGGTCCTGGGGTTGAGATCTGCATCGGGCTCCCTGCTCAGCCTCTCCCTCTGCCCTTGCTCCTGTGATCTCTCTCACTCACTCTCTCTGTCTCTCACATAAATAAATAAAATCTTAAAAAAGTGAGGAGAAAGGAACCCAAGTGTTCTTTGTGGGACTGCAGACCAGGCCAGCCACTGGAAAACAGCATGGAGTTTCCTCAAAAGATTAAAAACGGAATTAACATATGATCTAGTAATTCTGCTATTTATCCCAAGGATACAAAAACACAAATTTGAAAAAAAAAAATATATATATATATACATATACATATATATACACACTCCTATGTTTCTTGTAGTGTTATTTTCAATAGGTAAATTATGGAAGCAACCAGTGTCCTTTGGCAGATGAATGGGTAAAGAAGAAGTGGTATATATATACAATGGGATTCTACTCATCCACCAAAAAAAAATGGACAAACCAAAAAACAGACTCTTAATTATAGAGAACAAGCTGAAAATTACCAGAATGGAGGTGGGTGGGGAGATGGGTGAAATAGGCGGAGGAGATTAAGAGTACACCTATCTCAACACATAAAATTTCACAGAATAAAAGCGATGTAATGGTCCCATGAGCCAGAATGTGGTCAACATGGAAGGACAGAAGTCTGCAAGATCACACTGGAGTTTTATGTCTCAGGTGGTGAGTGGTATAAAACACTTCCAGCTACATTTCGTGGACCAAATTTATTCAGATGGTCTAAATTAACTACAAGGGCAACTGGAAAAATGGAGTGTTCCAAGGGCACCTGGGTGGCTCAGTCAGTGGAATGTCTGACTATGGATTTTGGCTCAGGTCACGATCTCAGGGTAGAGTCCTGGGATCGGGCCCATGTGGGGCTCTGTGCTCAGCTCAGAGTCTGCTTGAGATTCTCTCTCTCCCTCATCCCTCTGCCCATCCCCCCACTTGCGTGCGTGCTCTTGCTCTCTCCCTCTCTCTAAATAAAACAAAACAAAACAAAAACAAAAACAAAAACTAGTGTTCCTGAGTACAGTGGAAGCAACTGTTACAGTGTTAGCAAAAATAGCATTTTCTTCATTATACTACCTGCGTCCTTAGACATGTTCCTTTCCTTCTCCTCTCCTGCCTACCCTTCCTTCCCCTTCCCCCTTCTGGCTGTATTAATTCTCTGCAACTAGTTGATCTCACCAATCTTGTACTTAAAAACAACCAAAAAAAATTGCATAATGATAGAAAACTTTCCTTCTCCAGCACCAGCATTCCCTCTGAAATCCAAAAGGATATATCCAACTGTCTCTTGACTATCTTCACTTAGCTGTTTCATAGCCATTTTAAACTTAGTGTGTTTAAACATGACTAATGATTGGCCTTGTCCCCAAACCTGGTCCTCTATTATGTTTCAGGTCTGTCAACAGCAATTCTCATTGGCTTAGGCTCAATCTTAGAAAGTTCCAGAAAAATAATTCTCTGTCTCCTTCCATCCCAAGTCCTCATATTTTAACTTTGAGTTAGGTCCTGAGTCTGAGCCCTCCCCCACCACCAGTATTATCTCTCACCTAGTGCAATGACCTCTTAACTGATTTTTCTCCAAATTTGCCCTCTTGCTATTTATTTCCAACAAACTATCCAAAGTAATCCTATTTACCTCAGTTTAGAATGTGTTACTCCCTAAACAAACCA
This sequence comes from Mustela erminea, assembly GCF_009829155.1. Taxonomy (NCBI): domain Eukaryota; kingdom Metazoa; phylum Chordata; class Mammalia; order Carnivora; family Mustelidae; genus Mustela; species Mustela erminea. The sequence continues at coordinate 38,518,301 of NC_045632.1, forward strand.
ACAAACAAACAAAACAAAAAAACTCTCTGCTGTTTCCCCACATTGCACAACCCACAGCCTTAAAATGGCCTCAGAACACACCTCCTAGCTCCTCCCTGCCTCTTCAGTCCCTTCTTCTACTGCCTCCCCTTAGCTAAGTCCACCCTGCCTACTTGGTCAACCTGCTAGTTAGTTAGTCTTCCAAACACAGTAAAGCCTACTTCCACTTCAAGGACCAGATACTCAACTTTTCACTCTGCTTGAACAGCACTTTTCCCAGAGCATGGCTCTCTCTAATCCTTGAAGTCTTAGCGGAAATGTCATCCTATTAAAGGTGGCTTCCCAAAAATCCTATATAAAATTACAGCCATCTCCTATACATAATCCATTTTTTTCTGCCTTATCCTGATTAAACCTTTTCCCTCATTCAATTTGTCAGCAAGGCATGTACTATTTATAGTAATTTTCCAAAGCCCTATGTAAAATTGTGACCCTCAAACTTCTTTCTCCCCTATGCTGCTTAACTGATTTTTACCCCTTACAACGCTTATCATCAAAGAACATATTATTTTATTGGTTGCTTTCTTGATTCTAGTTTTTACAGCTGCTATAACAAATACCCAAAGTTAGTGGCTTAAAAATACACATTTATTATCTTACAATTCTGTAGGTCAGCAATCTGACATGGGTTTCATGCTAAAATCAATGTGTTGGCAGGACTAGAATTATTTCCTGGAGTCTCTAGGGGAAAATCTGTTTCTTTACTTTTTCCAGCTCCTCAAGGCTGCCTGTATTCCTTGGCTCATGGCCCCCTTACATTCCCAAAGCCAGTAGAGTCTGGTTGAGATATTCACACATCACACAGTTCTGACTCTGGAACTCCTGCCTCCTTATTTCACATTTAAGGGCTCTTGTGATAATCCACGATGGTCTCCCACTCTGAAGGTCAGCTGATTAACAAACTTATTTCCATTTATAACCTTAATTCCCTTTGCCATATTACAATATATTCATTGGTTCCAGTGCTAGAATGTGAGCATAATTGGGAAGACAGGGGCATTATTCTGCTACCACACTTGCTTGTTTTCTCTCTCCCTGGTCCCAAAGGTTCTCAGTGTCAGGAGGATAGGGGTAGTGTTCCCGACTAGTCTTCTGATGCTGGATTGTTCTTGGTTTATGGGAGCAGCCCCCAAAATACTTGTGGGTTAAATAAAATCATGAATAATAGGAACAACAGGTAGAATCTCCAAGCTATAAAGTGCTTCTTGAATTCTCACTGGCAGGGGTCACCTAAAGCCACGTTATCAAAATGTGGTCTATGGACAAGCAGCACGGCCATCGTCTCAAAAAGTGCCAGAAATGCAGAACCCCAGACCACCACCTCCACCCCGCATCAAACTGTTGAGTCAGAATCAGCATTTTTGGTAAGCTCTTCCAGTGATATACAAGCCATGCTTCCGAAAGAGTGACCTAACAAACATAAAAACCAATCAGTTCATTGACTGACACACATCTGTGAGAACTTACAGAGGTCTCATTCTCTGAGCTTGGGGTGCTGAATGCTTGTATGCCCGTCTCCGCTGATCCAAGCACACACATGTACCCAGTCTCCTTTTCCCCACGTACTACACATCAACTGATCCCTTGAAGTAGCAAAACCCCAAACTTGGATTACTACTGCTGATAAGCCTTAGACACAAAACTACAAAATGAAGGGACAAAAACACCTCAGAGTCTCTACACCTTTGCCAGCACAAAGAAAAGTGGCCAAACCAAAAGGGCACTCAGCACATAACAACTGCTTGAATCATTCAAACTCCTTTCCTGAAGGGTGGAGGGGGGGGTGAAAATTAAGTATCATTTTCTTGAAGCTTTTTAACAACAACAAAAGCTGGCAGGGGACTTTTAAAATACTGCTGTGTTTCATCAAGGTTTTTTTTTGACTATTATAGAGGATAAGGCTTATTTTTTTATTATTGATTATTTGGGCTATGAGTATAAGTATATATTTTTAAAAACACAAGAAGCAAAAGAAGAACAGGTAATTAGACAATATAACAACAAAACAACTTTAGATTTTACTTGGCTCACAACGGGATTAAATATATTTTGTAAGAAAAAGTGATTACATTACTTTAAATGAATTGATCGTTGTGGCCTGAACTCTGCAGCCTTTGGCTTTTTCCTTCGTAAATAGAATGAAAGACTTCTCAACACTCCTTTTAACAACTCAATGCCTTGGTTTCAAGATGCAGTTTGTTCTCTCTCGTAAGACTAAATCCATCTCTGTTTTCAGAAAGGCATTTTCTTTTGAAAGAAGCAGTATTAAATGCTGTATCTTCTCCCCTACTCCTAAATACTAAATTACTACAATTCCTCTCAATGTAGGGAATTCTAGCCCAAAGCCAGAAATCTAAGCGAGTATGCGCACGCAAGCCGGCGCGCGCGCGCGCGCGCACACACACACACACACACACACACACACACACACCAATTATAAGCATGTTCACTATGGCAGTTTAAAACGCATTCCTCGGGGCATCTGGGTGGTTCACCCAAGTGTCTGACCTCACTCAGGTCACGATCCCTCAGTCTTGTTATCGAGCCCCTCCGCCCCATCCCGCTTCCTGCTCAGGGGAGAGCCTGCTTCTCACTCTCCCACTTCCCCTGTTTGTGTTCTTTCTCGCTCTCAAATAAAAGAAATGAAATCTTAAAAACAAACAAACAAAAAACCACAGTCCTTTCTCAATTCTCACTTCTCTGCTAGAATCTACTCTAGGTGGAGCCAGCCAATCAGCTGAAGGTCGGCATCTCTACACTGTTTGCCTGAGTCAGTTCCCAAGCTCAAGTCTGGATACATTTGGACTTCACCCCTCTGGGACCCTGGGCCACCTGGGGCATACGCTCTTCATGATGACGGCAGAACCATAAGAAGACAGGAGATGGCAAAGGGCTATGTGATCATATCCAGTGAGATCAATTTCCCAGTATGGGGAATATTTAGTCTTGAAACTTAGAAGGTTGATATGGATCTGCTCATTGATGTGCTGGTACTACAGACATCATCATACCTTCTTCTTCCATCAACTGAGGATGATGGGACTGTCACTGGGGGATTGTTTTGGGAACCTACCTGTGGAAATGCCTTAGACCCATCTACCTCTCTATTCTTTTAATAACAATTTTGTATTGGACGTAATAAATAGGAAACCTCAGTTTAACATGTCTTGTTATCTCTCAATTGCTATTTACAGCATGGTATACATGAAATAAAATCTTCAAATTCAAATAAACACATATTAGAATTCTACCTGCATCATCTACTACATGTGAGATTATGTTCAATTATTAGCAGAATGTCTTGAAGAAACTGTCTTACAAAGCTGGCAAAATAATGTCTTTCTTACAATTATTCTAAATAGTAAAAGGAACAATATTTTATTTGTAAATCACTTAGCCCTAGATCTGGCACATTAAGACATGTAAAAACTGGTAGCTGTCTTTACCTCCAATTAAAAATTTTTATAACCATTAGGTACCTGGGTGACTCTGTGGGTTAAGCCTCTGCCTTCGGCCCAGGTCATGATCTCAGGGTTCTAGGATCGAGCCCCGCACTGCGCTCTCTTGCTTGGTGGGGAGCCTGCTTCCCCCTTCTCTCTGCCTGCCTCTGCCTACTTGTGATCTCTCTCTCTCTCTCTGTCAAATAAATAAATAAGATCTTTAAAAAATTTTTATAACCATAAAAATGATTAGTTTGTCACATGCATATTTTGTGGTAATCACTGGTCACCTGACCTCTGTATGTTAAGTTATAAATACCTTGAGTAAGCTTATGCTGTAATACTCATTTGCTAACAAAACAGCAAAATGCTGAAATTTAATAATGTTTGCAGTGTGTTTTCCCTTTCAGATGTGTATTGAAAGCCCAATGAAGTCTGTTTGAAATCTGTTTGTCTTTGTCTTTCTAAACCTACTATATCATCAGGAATGACTGACAATTTTGGGGGGGGGGTTGGCTAGTTTTTGCTTTTGTTGGTTCATTTTTTTGAGGGAAAAAAACCCTCATCTGATGATTAAGGACAGATACAAATCCACTAAATTAAAATATATACATATATAGATAGATAGATATTGATATTGATATTGATATATATTGTATCCATTAGATGCGATATTAGGCCACGTAACGTTTCATCAGTGGCATTTTAACAGAGATTCATATTGAATTGCACTCTGGATAATCTAGAGATGTTGATGTCCATATGCTAAATTCTGCAAGGCACAGTGAGAGGGGCTCACATGCTTGTTAAAGACATGTCAGGCCATCAGCCACATACATGTTAGATGGTTTCATAACATGCAGGTTCTGATGGGCGATTATAGGTGAAAAAGTATAGTTGGAATAAGGGCTCTGCATTCTTTCTTGCCCAAGAGGACAGATTATAGTTTAAGAGTAGGATACAAGCTTATACTTGAGCTATGTATAGAGTGTTTCAGGCATCTCTCATAGAAATCTTCAGAAAGATTGTCAACTTTGTTTCTTCCACTTTCTGTCCATTCTTGGTTTGGATGGAAGTATGATGTGAGGTAATTGGCCCTCTTTATGCAGAGATCATTACCATCATCAACAACGTCAAATCATGATTTACTTAATTTATGCCAGCTGGTCTGGTAACCCTGCTATATATGCATGATGGTATTTAGTCTTCACAGTTCCACTATATTTCTATCCTCATTTTACCAATCAGAAGATTACTGCTTAGAGAGATTAAGTAGCTTCCTTAAGGTCACATAGCTAATAGATGATGGAGACTGACTTTTGATCCTGACTAGATAGCATAGATTTTTTTCTATATCCCATGTGAATAAATGAAGAGAACCCACATTTTGAGAAATTTTATGGGTAACATGGTGAAAGTTGAGTAAGTCTATATCATAATTTTGTATCAGAATTAATAATTTTACAGAACTTCAAAAATAAAATTGTACTTGTCTTTTGTATAAATTGAAGCCAAGACTTGAGTGGCAGCTTCATGGTCAAAAGACAACATGAGAATCTTGGCTTTCTATTCCAACATCCCTCTCTCTTGCCCTTAAAACTCAATATAATTTCCACAACCCCAGCCAGCAGATCCATACTAAAGGTGTTAGGGTGAAGGAAAAATGCAAAGAAGGACACATCATCTACATCATCTTATGTGTCTATCTATCTGGGGTATGGAGAGCAAACTGGGTAGAGAGACAGGGAAAAGGAGAAAATGGACTCCTCAGTGACCAGGGAGCCTGACCTATGGCTTGATCCCATGACCCTGAGATCATGACCTGTGCCAAAATCAAGAGTTTGATACTCAAGCGACTGAGCCATCGAGGTACCCCAACACATCATCTTTTCTAATATTTTTGATGGTTGTACCTTATAAAACTTTCAGTGATGGGACACCTATGTGGCCCAGTTGGTTGAGTGTCACTTAGTTTCAGCTCAGGTCGTGATCTCAGAGTTGTGATCTCAGGGTCATGAGGTCAATTCCCAAGTCAGCCTCTGCACTCACCGTGGAGTCTGCTTGAGATTCTCTCTCCCCTCTTTCTACCCCTCCTGCTCTACTCTCCCTCTCTCTCTCTCAAATAAACAAACAAATCTTTAAAAACAGAACAAAACTCCAGCAACTTCCAGTGATGTTTTTCTTGGTAGCACATGTCATCTAGCTTCAAGAAACACTGGGGAATATGCCTTATTATATGGGCAGCAATGTTCCCAGTGGGGGAAGTATAATTCTATAACTAAAGATGAAAGGAAGAATGGATATTGGAAACTGTCAGCAATAGATACCACAAAATCTAAATACTCCTAAAATAATTCAAGTTCTTAATTTTTAAAAATAATTTAGAAAATATTAAAGTTGCTATATTAGGGATAATCTGGATGACCAGTTTATACACAAAAATATTTCCCAAAAGATATCAGGGCTCATAGTTGTATTCCCACTTACAAAATTGTTAGTAACAGCTTTTCCTCACAGGCTTCCTGAAGCTTGGCCACCATCATTAATGACACAGTGACTATCCTAACTAGGAAATTCAAGATCAGCTGATTACTATAGCAGAAACAAATGGTCATTGATGTTCTTTACCTCATAAAGGCAGCAGTACCTAAGCAGGAATTTTGGAAAAACTAGCCAAAATGTATAAGATCATACCAGATATCATCTTTGTATTTGGATTCGGAACATGTTTTGGTGGTGGCAAGACAACTGGCTTTGGAATGATTTAGGATTCTTTGGATTATGCAAAGAAAAATGAACCCAAATAAAGACTTAGAAGACATGGCCACTATGAGAAGGAAAAGACTCAAGAAAAAAGTAAAGGAAGGCAAGAATAGAATGAAGACAGCAGAAGGACTGCAAAAGCCAATGTTGGTACTGGCAAAATATAAGCTGGAGATTGGACAACAGGAGAAAAGATTCTTCGGCAACTTTATCTATGGTGATTGTGCAGATTTTTCAGGAGGGTTAATAAATTAGGAACTTGAAAAAAAATGTCAGTCACAGATAGCTCCATTTTAATTGCTGGAAAGTAATGAAAGAACTGTGACAATTCTACAACATGAATGTTATACACATGCCAAAGGAAGGTCAAGTTATCTCATATCACACAATAGGAACAACAGTTTTATACTAAGATGAAGAGAAAAATGATCACAGTTTTGAATCTCCCATTGTGCATTGCAGAAATGGCATTTTGATTGTCAAAGAAACTGTGCCATAGCAATCACATGGGGAGTAGGGACTCTATTTCAGCAAAACAATATCATCTGTCAAGAAAAATCCATGCCTGTTTAATATGATTTTTATTAATGTACATTTTTTGTCTATAATGATAAATTTGTGGATTTATAGTTGTTTATTTGCTATGAGTGCATGGATTTTCTAACTGTTTATTGCACAAATAATCTTAGAGTAAAATTAATTTATATCAACATGAGTTATGTTTTTCTTTTTCCTTCCTTTTAAGCAAGTTCATTTACACATTATTCACATTTCTGAAATACAGACAAGTAAAAAGTGCTTGGTAAATGTAGATAATCACCTGAAGTGGTAAAGTCGAGTTTACTTCCAGTCTCTTCAAAAACAGACCCATTCACTCCACACGATGCTGTGTGATCTCCAGCCTGAGATTAATTGACACTTTTCTCTCTAATTCCCTCTTCTCGGTGTCCATCATTTCCTTCCATATCTCTTGTGTGCTTGTGTCATTGATCAGAAAAGGTTGAATACCAATATTCTTGACCGCTTACTTTGAACCTTTGTAAAATTCAGGGGCTGTGAAAGCCCATTTGGGCATTTCATAAAAGGGTGATTGATCTATGGACCAACTGCCGCCACGAACAAAAGCACTGAGCATGGGTGTAGATGTGATTACGCACTGGACAGACCTTTCTCCAAGGAAAGGACTGAGTAGGACAGGGTATAAATGTGAAGCTATTTCAGTTTGTGGGCAGGACAGCATTGGGTGGGCTGAGGACTTTCTGGGCTTCCTCTACAACTGAATTTCTCCTTCTTACCTATCCTGCTAGCTTTGCTTTCCTTTCACATGTAATGATCTGTAAGAAACATTCTGTGCCCCAAGCTGCATCTCATCATCTCCTTCTGGGGAGCCCAAGCTGTGATCTTGAGTAGCTACTGTGTTGCAGGTGTTAGGTTGCTTTTTTTTTTTTTTTTTTTTATTCCCACTCTTGGTTTGTTTCCTCTGATTCTCTAACAGTCTTTTACACTATAGAGTATATTATATTCCCATTTTATATATAAGGATAGTGAAAATCAGAGAAATCCACTTACTTTATCAAAGTCACAATTGATAAGTTGTAAAGCCAGAATGAAGTCCAGACTTCAATTTCAGTAGCCTAGCCCTCATTATTTTACTCATTAAAAAACCTCAAAGATGCTTTAATGAGCATTCAATTTATGGCAGACACTGTGCTAGCTGTTGAGTAGGTAGATAATGAGAGTGGAAATATGTACTCTCCTTGCCACCTTTTTGAGACAATCTAGTGGGGAAAACAGACATTTCCCAAAAAATAAAATTTCAAGAAATTACAACTTGAATCAAAGAAGAGATGTACAGGGTCAGGATAATCTGTAAAAAGAAATTTTGAACAACTATAGGAGATTATACAGGGCTTCTAATGAAAAAATAACATTTCATCAACTATCTCAAGGACTTATCCAGGCAAATAAGAAAGGAAAGAATATTTAAGACAAGAGAGAGGATGCACAAAGGCCCTGTGACAGGTTTAAAAAAAAAAATTAAAGACAGAAAATGAAAAAAGAAAGAAAAGGGGGATCTCTGGAAATGGAATCACAGAGAAGGGATAAAGGGGTCCGCAATGAGACTAGAAAGACAAATATGAAGGATAAAGGAGCCTAAGGTAGAGGGTTTTATCTTTATTATACGAATAATGATAGGATATCCAGTAATTTCAAACAGATTCACATTTTGAGTCCTTACTTTTGTTCAGGACAAGGCAGAGTCATGGGAAAGGGTAGGAATAAACCTAAGAGGTAATCTAGGAAGCCCAAGCCAGAGATGTCAAGAGCTTAAGATGGAGAGAGCTGTTGAGTAGACAGCCAAAGGGGTCAACACCGAGGTACTCAGATATTTATACTGTGATATTTGAAAGTTATCAATATGTCACTGGATGATTTTAGTGACAGTTTGAGCAGAGCAAAGATTCCACTGCAGTAGACAAACCACACTAGAAGGGAAAAGAAAGCTAACCTAATAAAGCCTCATACTCACAAAAGCCTGAATAGACAGGAGATTGTGGATCAAACAAATAATCAGCCTTAGAGAGGTGGTAATACCCATAGTTCTTCTTCCTGGTCCACAATAAAAATATGTTTATATGTCCTCATAGCATGTGGGTTTCTTAAGGTTTCCTTCTTTTTCAGAATCCGGGTTGCCTATTTTATAATGGATCTTCAAATATGTTAGAATGAAGTCTGTTCATCATACTCTTTTTCCCATCTTTGGCCACTAACTTGGGAGTAGCCTGACCCATTGTACTGCATAGGTAACTGCCTTGATGTGAAATTAGCAGCCCCATTCCCCCACTCCAGATCTGTCCTTAAAGGGATGAAACAGCATCCTTGTAAAACCCTTCTAATGGATATTAATAATTCTCGTTTCCTGTACATTACTTACGAATTTATCCATTGGGCTCATCAAAGAGAGCTTACATTTTCAAGTATTTTAAAGATTGTTTGTTCTTATAAATTAGGTTTTATTTCATTAAGACACATAACAAGCTAGCTAAAAGCCTTTCATTTTCAAAGCAGCACTCACCCTTAAACTAACATGAGTGTTGAGAGCTATGAGAGAGGGCTCAAAGAGATAAATCAACATTTCACCCAATAAATATGGCACTTTGCTCTCGAGAGGAGAAATTGATTATTTTCGCTTCCTTTTTGTGTCTTTCTGTTCTGGTCTTTCCTTTACTCACAGCCAGATTTATCTTTTCAAATCATTTGAATCATGGCAGGCTCATGCTTGAAATCCTAGAGTGGTTGTCTACTGCCTACAGAATGGAATAAACACTTGGCATATAAAGCTCTTCGAAATTTGATTCCGAGCTGTGTTTTCAGTGTCATCTTCTGCCGTACCCCCCACCCCCCAAGGCACACTATGCTCTCCTTCCAGAACTGCTCATGGGCTCCCCAGGAAATATGCTAACACATACCTCCTTGGGTTTGCATATGGTGTTCCTTCCATCTGGAATCCCCTCCATTTTATTCTCGGTTGGAGAAATACTTGTTCACAATTTAAGACCTGTTTCAAATGTCACTTTCTCCAAAGAGCCTTTTGAATACCCAAACAGTTACTTCTTTTTCTCCTATTTCAAAGAAGATTTGCAAATATTCCTATCATCATAATATTTTGGGATGGCCTCTTTACTTGTCTGTCTTCTGAAAGTGCTTTCTTGGTAGGTTATAGAATTTGAGGACGATACAACAGATACATATTAGGATTCTACTTCCGTTGTTTGTTTGCTTGTTTTTAACAAGGATATAACAGACTCATAATGCAAGCCAAGGGGCAACATGGAGCTTTGTTGTGTAGTGTCAGTATGTTCCAATTGAACTCTGGATTATGATAGTGGGAGATAGGGCAGGGCTTTGGGGTTATAGTTTAGTGTCTCTCAGTCACACTGTAATTCTTCTTCTTCTTCTTTTTTTTAAAGACATTATTTTTATTTGAAAGTGAGTGAGACAGAGAGAGAACACAAGCAGGGAGAGGGGCAAAGGGAGAGGGAAAAGCAGACTTCTTGATGAACAGGGACTCCCCCTTCCCCTCATGCAATGCAAGGCTCTATCCCAGGACCCTGAGATCATAAGCTGAGCCAAGGCAGAAGCTTGGCCTAAAGGACTGAACCACCCAGGTGCCCCACAGTTATTATTTTTCTCATGGCAAATTGCTTTTCATGGGAAATCTTACCTAGGGACCTATTTACATAACATAGAAAAATCAAAGCTTCCAGTAGGTGAAACAAGAGACTCCTATCTCTCAGCTCTCTTGAATTCTCCCACCTCCCAAATCCCGAATCCCACACAGACGACTCCTTGGTTTCACTCTGACCAAAAGGGCACCACAGGACAGTATGGAAATGTCTAGTGCTTTGGGAGAAGCATGGATTTCAGAGTCAAAGAGATTAGGATTGCTGTCCTGCCACCATTACACAAAACGTGTTTACTATACATGAGTATCTTTTTCTCTGAAATCCAGTATCTTCTTTACAGAATGCGAATAGAGAGAATTGTTTTTTGTTTCTTTGTTTTTTACAGAAATGTTACAATAACTAAATAATCATGATAGTGAGAGTTGACATATATTGAGTGTTTACTATGTGTCAAGAACTGTTTGAAGTATTTTCCATGTGACATCCACTTTAATCCTCACAAAAACTCTATGAGGTAGGTAATTTATTACCCTTTGTCCCTTATTGTCTACATTACCAGACTGTCCTGTCTTTGCCATTCTTTAGAGAACATTAAGGTGACACACTTATTGTTTGGTACAGTCAGGGGTCACCAGGGCACTTCATCCCCTGACCCCTGACTGTTAGCCATTCACTTCTATGCCCGTACCGAGTGGCACATATACAAAGCCCAGAATCTAGGACATTCTCAGTAGGAGAAAATCCTCTCAACATCCATTTCATGCCAAATAAAATTTGGCAAATAGTAATAACTGTTATGTCATTATTATTGACTTAATATGTAACAGGCACATATTTAAATATCGCAGTTCAATGCTGTTTCAAAAAACTATTTGGAGTGATGAAATTATATTGATGTTGAAATTATGTTAACTGTATTGAAGTCCTACATTTTTATTTCCTTTCTCCATCTTGAAAACAGTCATTTTTTTTTTAATCTTTTCCACGGAGGTAAAGTAAGATCCAAAACCAAGAAATCCACAATGATAAATCATATTAAAAAATATAGTTAATATTTGCCAATCATCAATGTATTGAACCTCTCAATAGTGTCTGTTAGAGGTGCATATTAGTTTCTGCCTTTTGTACATTACATATTTTGGGTTTCCTCTTGGATCCCCACCTTTTCCATCCCCAGTTCCTTTCCAGGCCATATCCTCACACACATCATTTAAATGTTCACTTTTCAGGGCACCCGGGTGTCTCAGATGGTAAAGCGTCTGCCTTTGCCTCAGGTCATATCTCCAGGTCCTGGGATTGAGCCCCCATGTCAGGCTCCCAGCTCTGTGCGGGGTCTGCTTCTCCCTCTCCCTCTGCCTCTCTCTCTCTGCCTCTCCCCCTGCTAGTGCTCTGCCTCTGTCTCTCTCAAAATGAATAAACTAAAAAACTAAACAGAAAGCAAAACAGAAAATAAAATAAATGTTCACCCTTCACGGTGTTCAACGTGACATCCGCCTCCTTTCATTTTAATCTCACTCATCAAATAGCATCTGCATACCCACTGACGATTGTAGCCCAGACCTCTCCTCTGAGCTCTAAACTCATACAGTCGGAATTGACCAGTTCTCCCATCAATACGGTGGACTGAACACATTGTGCAAGGTGCATGGTGGCTAAAATAGTACCACATTAATGTTCAGGGCTGGACAGATAAAGGTTTGCGAGGACCGTGCATAGAGTGAACAACTGGACCTCAGTGTAAGCTAGAGAACCTGGATTATCCTATCTTCCCAGAGAACCTGGATTATCCTATCTTCCCCTCCCCCATCCTCCTCTCCTGTCTTCCCTCTCTCCTTTTCCCCTTCTGGCCTTCCCTTCTCTTATCTAATTCCAATGACCCCACCCTCTCTTCTATTACTTCCATTCCTTCAGACAAGCCAAAAATTAGTAATCGGTAGATGATCTACTATTTTCCCACATCTAATTCTTCTTCTTTTATTTTTTTAATATTGAGGATGAGGATAGGCAACCACTCCTAAAACTACTTTTGCCGTCTTAGAAATTCAGCCTGGCCACCCATTCCTAACTTTTTTCTTGATTTACCATGCTTCCACCACATTCACTCTCAAACTCAACCCAAGCTTCAACCAGCTTAATTCGTCCCTTTAGAAAGGTTATTTGCTTCTAAACATGATTCAAGCTGAGTTACAAGAAAGCCTCTCTTTTCCCATTTCTAATATTCTAAGGCAATTTTATTTTATTTTAAGATTTATTTATTTTCTTATTTGAGAGAGAGAGAGAGAGAGAGAACACAAGTGGGAAGGGAAAAGGGAAAGGGACAGAGAAACCCTAGACTCCCCGCTGAGTGCAGAGCCTGATGGAGGGCTCGACCCCACGACTCCGAGATCATGACCTGAGCTGAAACCAAGAGTCTGACATTCAACTGACGGAGCCACCCAGGTGCCCCTCCAAGACAATTTTAAAGACATCTAGTTTTATGTCCTTTCATGCCCTACAAAATTTTTCTTGACATTGTTGTCCCTCCAGAGCAGTGGATCTTTATATTCCACTTCCTCCCATCACTCGACCCCAGAACCTATTCATGTCATTGCTGAGCCTTCAAGCTGAGATCAGCACTGGATGTGATATTTGTTTTCATTTTTATAACTCAAACTAGATCATTCAACTAAAAATATCTTACAAAGAGCTCAGCGCAATCCTGCTCCGAGTTATCCCAGGGGAGATGGATTTCCCCTGATAGCCCAGGTACACCTCTACACTGAGGAGCTTGTGTCACTCACTGGTATCATCAGAAAGAGCACTTCCTTCAAATTTGCCAGATCATAGGTTCGATGGGCAATGCTTCAAAGCAGCTGATGGTTCCTTGCTACCATTAGTATTAGCATAAGGGTAAGTGGCAGGGATAGGTACAACTTAGAAATCTGTTGCAAAAGCTTTGGGGGTGATTTGGGGGTGGAGGAGGTTCATATATGTGACAGCTTCAAATGCCAAGAAAACCAGCTGATGACTGTCAGTAGAAGGAAAAGGAAATCACTCTGATTTGAATTGTGTTTATCGCAGGTGTCCTTCTTACAAAAGGCATGCTCGTAAGCCAATGATATTCAAATGACTTCTTAATAATACCAGATGGATTTATAGTGATTTTTTTCAGCCCTTTGAAAGAACATAACCACATAAAAACAAAATATGCTCCTCTCCATGAAGTTACACAGTGATTTTTGTATCACAGGTACCACATAATGTTATACAGTTAATGAGAAAATTAGACTCTGGCTGCAATGTCACATGTTCCTTTGTTCCTAATGAACACTGACATTAGTGCTCAATTAACAATGACACATATAATCATATGAGCCTTTGCTCTGATTCCAACCTAGGATGGCTGGACCATAAGGAGACCTCCCTGTGTGATCAGATCAAAGCTTCTATGCAGTGTGTCTTTTCAGAGCAGAGAAGAGACAAATTAATCATATCCATCTAATTTTAAGTAGCATGGTTAAAGAACCACTGGGGAAAAGTCATGGCAGGGGCATGGAGAAAGCTAGCCTCTAAACAGGTTCATGTCACAAAAGAGACAAAGTTTCATGCCCGGCAGTGTCTGTTTGCAGCTTTTGCTTTATAATTTTTCTCAGAGATATTTAAAATTAAATTAGCACTTTTCTTTTTTAATAAGAGATATAAAAAGCACTCTTTGGTCATGATGCATAGCACATTAGCTACAATTACATCAATATATCTTTCTCTGCCTCTTTATGCAGTTTTTGATTTTTTTTTTTCTTTCTAACCTCCTTTGGGGAGCTCTTAGGGAGCAGCTTTTGCTAATTATTAATAATGGGAGGATTCTCCTGAGGAAATCGTTTGGAATCGTTATGCTCTTCTAATAAATCGTCATTTTAGAATTCTAATCAGCAAAATTTGGATTCCAAATGTTTGGTAATTACAGTGGCCCATTGCATCTGGATTGATTAAAATGTAAATGTAACGGATTCTGTCTGCAAAAGTCGATATAAAGCAATGTGTATATATTCATGTAGAACAGAATTCATGTGCTTGGGAATTTTAAGGGATAACTGATATTGAGATAATAAAAGCATATCTTTCCATCTCTGCATAAATGGGCTTCTTACATTCAATTGCACTTTATTCTTTCATTAGTCTCTGCTGCAGCTGCTTCAAACACCTAAACTCTCTCAACGACGTCACACAACCCACACTGAAATCATATCAATGTTTATCTGCCCGAAATATGGCATAGTGCAAGGCCACTGTCATCCAAGGATCTCTCACTGTTGCCCCAGTGCTGAGTGAAGGAAGCCTGAGCAGTCCTGCAAGAATGATGGAAGCAGAACAAACGGGACAATAACAAGCTGTAAAAAAACCAAGATCGCTCTTCAATGGTGTACGGAAATCAAGGATGGGATATCTGTCTGAAACTTTGTGTCTTGTTTTACTTAAGAACAGTATCTGTTCCTCACGGGGTGTGGTGCAAAAATAATGAATACTGTTATGCTGGAAATAAAAAAAAAATAAAAAATAAATTAAATATTAAAAAAAAAAAAAGAACAGTATCTGTTCCAGTCTGTTATTCTTTGTAGATCCCCATATAGTACAAATTGCAAACTTTAAAACTTTATTTCCAAACACATTTTCATAGACTGAAAAGTAGATTACTTTAGAGCTAGCTCGCTTTGGGATGAGTCGGGTAAGCCAGCAGTCTGTCAAATCTATTTGCGTGGTAGCAACACCCAGGGGATTTATTGCATTTGTTTATTTTCTTTTTTTATCAATACTCAAGCCCCACCAGCAGAGATGCTGATTTAATTAGTGGGTGGAGCACTAGCATCTGTGATCCAAAGCTGCAGAAATGACGCTATTTGGCAGATAAGTGGAGAGAGACACTTTTAAGCAAAGGGACTAACTCGCCTTGTTTCCAGATGTACCTAAGTGGGTGTGAGACTAGGCTGAAGTAGGATGAGCTCTTCACTTCTAAAACAAGGTGGGAAGCACAGTGCTAAAATGAAATCCATTCATCCACCCTTCCTTCCCTCCATCCATCCATCCATCCATCCACCCATCCATGTATTTGTTTAGCAAAAACTGATAGAATACATACCATGTGCCCAGCCAGCACTGTTCTAGATATTCTAGATCTAGATGTTCTAGATCATAGCAGTGATCCAAATGGACAAGGCTCCTGTCTTCAGAGAACTCTCCACCTGGTGGGAAAGAGAGAAGGTAAACTAGTCAACAAACAAACCAAAGAAACACTAAGTCAAATTATCTTCATAAAGTGGACAGAACGGAATACAACAGGTCCATGAACATGGAGAGTATCCAGACTGTGGGATTGCTTTGGAGAAGGGGATCAACGAAGTATCTTAGCAGAATGACATTGGAGCTGCAACCTGAATGATGGGCAGGAGCCTATCAAGCAGAGAGAGGTCTGAGAGGCATCTTCCTGGCTGGAGGCACAAATAAACATATCTGAAATGAGATCTGGTATAGCAGATTAGAGGAAGAGCTTCAGAGATGAGCGAGGCTGTAAGGAGGCAGCAAAGGGGAAGGGACCAAGCAGAAGCCAGAGACACGTTTGACAAAGCCTTTTTGGTTACAGGGCAGTGTCTGAATCTCGTTCTAGTTTTTAATGAGAAACGGTTTGGGCTCTGATTAAGTAGGGGAAGATATCACAACAACTTTGAACAGAGGTGGGAGAAAGGGACCATAAGGGGCAGATTCACACTTCTCAGTAACAACCAAGTAAGAGATGGTTGTGATCAGAAGAGTTTGTGTCTCCGCTTCAGGCGTTTGGTTTTGGCTGTTGTTTTTGTTATTTTGAACATAATCAGAAAATCATCTTTTTCTGCCCTGTTCCCTCTAACAGCTCCTTAAGAGGCAAAAGCATATGAGGGAATCCCAAAACATGCATTCCAAGTAATCAGTCCTTTTTCTGAGTTCTTAATATAACTGCTTCCAGCAAGGAAACACACACACACAGAAAAAAACCCTTTTCTGTCTCTACCCCACACATTTTGCAATATTTTCCTTCCATATTTTAAGAGGATCAAAATTAGATATTTTTCCATCCTGAAAAAGTCAAGAGAGAGTGAGGGAGATGAAGAATGAAAGAAAAGGAGTCCTCTCAGGGGGGATTAAGGTGAACAGCAATGCAAATGGCCCTCACTGTGCTTCCCCTGCTGGGATAGGCGCTTTACATTAGGGACCCCTTTAACACTCAGCCTGGAGAGGTCTATTTTTCTATCTTCATTTTACAGATTTGGCAGCTACTAAGAGTAGATGCTACATGTGTGCCCAGAACTCAAATTCTTTTTTATTCCAAAACCAATGCTACTAAGCAGTTTACCACATTTCACTTGCCACTTATTTCTTTCTCCAGTTTGATGACACGAATGTGCCTCTGGGAGAGAGCCGACTGACAAGTCCACCTTGAAGACTTTGAGTTCTCTCCTCTGCCAAGACAGAGGGGTCACCTGACTGCACAGAATCATGGAGCAACTGTGATATATCTAAAAGGAATAGTGGAACCTGCCATCTCCCTTTCTACAAGCAAGAAAACTGAGTCACACTCACAACTTGCTAAAGGCAGAATCAAATCTAGAAATCAAATCTCTTCACTCTTAAGTGGTTTTTTTGTTTGTTTTGCTTTTGTTTTTTAAACAAACTAGGCTGCCTTTGGCTCTCCTGGATATGATACATGCTTTCAGCTCTGACATATGCAAACCAAACGATTGTCAGAACCATGATAGAGACCTTGAAATTGGAGACCTTGAAATTCTGATTCTTTTGAGGAATCACTAACACTTACAGCACCCACCAACATTTAATGTGCTGAGATTAGGATTCTCAATACTCCACAACAAGAATCTGAGCTATTCCAGGGCTCCAGATTATTCCATGTTTAACCAGATAGGCTGGAGAACTAGGATATCTAGCACTTCTTCAATCCATAATACTGACACTAGTCTTTTTTAGAGTTATGCTTTCTTCACCCTATTTTCCTCACCTGAAATGCCCTTCTCAGTTCTTTTTGAGAGAGAACTGCAAAGCCAGTCTGTTGCCCAGGACTCTGTCATTACTTGGTGTCCCGTTTTGCAAGGACTTAGACAATGGCAATTGGTAGCTGCTATAATCTGGCCCATCTCGCTTTGCTTGCATGGCATTCATTCACTTATCAAACCATCTGTTTAGGGCCTTTTTTTATGTCAAGCACATGGGTTAGAATTTGGAATACTAAAAGACATTAAGATACAATCCTTGCCCTCAGGAGCCAAAATCCAGCGGAAAGATTAATCAGTTAGGAGATAATTACATAGAATGTGAAAATCCTCTGGAAATCTCTACGGACACGTTTGCATTTAGCTGTAGCCTATTAATATTTAAATCTGTATATCATGTTGAAGCAATTTATATTGAATTTCTCTTCTGGGATGAGATGCTGTTATTGCATGTGACTGTACTTTATATATCACTTATTTTAGGCAGCCTATCTAATAATAATTTGTGATGTATTGTTTAAGCATTATTAGTTAACATGTCATACATTTATGCCTCATGTCCTGAGTGAATCTTTGCGGAGAGGTATTATGTCGCGCGCATGCGCGCAAGCGCGTGCATGTGTGTGTGTGTGTGTATGTGTGTGCGTACATATCCTCTAAAAGCAACGTCTAGAATAAATACTGTTTTAAGTGTCAATATTTTTATGTTTTTATTTGAAAGTACACCACCTAATGAATCACACTGTACATAAAACTGCATATTTAATAAACTTTAGCAATGTTTTAACAATAATCTGAACCACTTAGATTTACAAATTTGATTCCCAACCTGCATTAACATAATGTCTGGCTGGTCTTAATATCTACAGACTTTATTTTCTCTCTTTATAAAGTACATCTACAGTACATGATAAATCCATTTGTTAAACTACATTATCGTAGGATCCTAGCTCTATTATATCTTAAAACCAGTATATTTTAAGGAAGAACTAATTCCTATTCTCCTGAAACTGTTATAAAAAATAGAAATGGAAGGAAAACTTCCAAACTCATTTTATGAGGCCAGCATCACCTTGATCCCAAAACCAGACAAGGATCCCATCAAAAAAGAGAGCTATAGACAAATATCATTGATGAACGCAGATGCGAAAATACTCAACAAAATACTAGCCAATAGGATTCAACAGTACATTAAAAGGATTATTCACCACGACCAAGTGGGATTTATTCCAGGGCTGCAAGGTTGGTTCAACATCCGCAAATCAGTCAATGTGATACAAAACATCAATAAAAGAAAGAACAAGAACCATATGGTACTCTCAATTGATGCTGAAAAAGCATTTGACAAAGTACAGCATCCCTTCCTGATCAAAACTCTTCAAAGTGTAGGGATAGAGGGCACATACCTCAATATCATCAAAGCCATCTATGAAAAACCCACCGCAAATATCATTCTCAATGGAGAAAAACTGAAAGCTTTTCCGCTAAGGTCAGGAACACGGCAGGGATGTCCATTATCACCACTGCTATTCAACATAGTACTAGAGGTCCTAGCCTCAGCAATCAGACAACAAAAGGAAATTAAAGGCATCCAAATCGGCAAAGAAGAAGTCAAATTATCACTCTTCGCATATGATATGATACTATATGTGGAAAACCCAAAAGACTCCACTCCAAAACTGCTAGAACATATACAGGAATTCAGTAAAGTGTCAGGATATAAAATCAATGCACAGAAATCAGTTGCATTTCTCTACACCAACAGCAAGACAGAAGAAAGAGAAATTAAGGAGTCAATCCCATTTACAATTGCACCCAAAACCATAAGATACCTAGGAATAAACCTAACCAAAGAGGCACAGAATCTATACTCAGAAAACTATAAAGTACTCATGAAAGAAATGGAGGAAGACACAAAGAAATGGAAAAATGTTCCATGCTCCTGGATTGGAAGAATAAATATTGTGAAAATGTCTATGCTACCTAAAGCAATCTACACATTTAATGCAATTCCTATCAAAGTACCATCCATCTTTTTCAAAGAAATGGAACAAATAATTCTAAAATTTATATGGAACCAGAAAAGACCTCGAATAGCCAAAGGGATATTGAAAAAGAAAGCCAACGTTGGTGGCATCACAATTCCGGACTTCAAGCTCTATTACAAAGCTGTCATCATCAAGACAGCATGGTACTGGCACAAAACAGACACATAGATCAATGGAACAGAATAGAGAGCCCAGAAATAGACCCTCAACTCTACAGTCAACTAATCTTCGACAAAGCAGGAAAGAATGTCCAATGGAAAAAAGACAGCCTCTTCAATAAATGGTGCTGGGAAAATTGGACAGCCACATGCAGAAAAATGAAATTGGACCATTTCCTTACACCACACACGAAAATAGACTCAAAATGGATGAAGGACCTCAATGTGAGAAAGGAATCCATCAAAATCCTTGAGGAGAACACAGGCAGCAACCTCTTCGACCTCAGCCGCAGCAACATCTTCCTAGGAACATCGCCAAAGGCAAGGGAAGCAAGGGCAAAAATGAACTATTGGGATTTCATCAAGATCAAAAGCTTTTGCACAGCAAAGGAAACAGTTAACAAAATCAAAAGACAACTGACAGAATGGGAGAAGATATTTGCAAACGACATATCAGATAAAGGACTAGTGTCCAAAATCTATAAAGAACTTAGCAAACTCAACACCCAAAGAACAAATAATCCAATCAAGAAATGGGCAGAGGACATGAACAGACATTTCTGCAAAGAAGACATCCAGATGGCCAACAGACACATGAAAAAGTGCTCCATATCACTCGGCATCAGGGAAATACAAATCAAAACCACAATGAGATATCACCTCACACCAGTCAGAATGGCTAAAATAAACAAGTCAGGAAATGACAGATGCTGGCGAGGATGCGGAGAAAAGGGGAACCCTCCTACACTGTTGGTGGGAATGCAAGCTGGTGCAGCCACTCTGGAAAACAGCATGGAGGTTCCTCAAAATGTTGAAAATAGAACTGCCCTATGACCCAGCAATTGCACTATTGTGTATTTACCCTAAAGATACAAACGTAGTGATCCAAAGGGGCACGTGCACCCGAATGTTTATAGCAGCAATGTCCACAATAGCCAAACTATGGAAAGAACCATCAAGAAGATGTGGTATATATACACAATGGAATACTATGCAGCCATCAAAAGAAATGAAATCTTGCCATTTGCGACAACATGGATGGAACTAGAGCGTATCATGCTTAGCGAAATAAGTCAAGCAGAGAAAGACAACTATCATATGATCTGCCTGATATGAGGAAGTCGTGATGCAACATGGGGGCTTAAGTGGGTAGGAGAAGAATAAATGAAACAAGATGGGATTGGGAGGGAGACAAACCATAAGTGACTCTTAATCTCACAAAAAAAACTGAGGGTTGCTGGGGGGAGGGGGTTTTGGGGAAGGGGGTGGGATTATGGACATTGGGGAGGGTATGTGCTTTGGTGAGTGCTGTGAAGTGTGTAAACCTGGTGATTCACAGACCTGTACCCCTGGGGATAAAAATATATGTTTATAAAAACTAAAAAATTAAAAAAAAAAAACAGTATGGCTTAAAATGCAATCTTCAACCCCCTGCCAAAAGTGTCAATCATAATTTAGCAACCAAACTACGATCTGAATATAGGGATACATGATTACTTTGTTGAGAAAAGTTTTTCAGAGGAAAAAAAAAAAGCGCCTTATTTTTGCTTATTCTAAAAAACTTTAAAACATTTGACAGTAAATCCTCCTCTTTCCTATGCCAAGCTCTTCCATTTTTGTTTTATTTGCCATCCTTGTGCACCATGAATGTCTAAAGTAATTGCTCACATGTGCCTGCCAGGATAGTCCTCCATAATTGCTTTTAGTGACAGTCTATGCTTAAGGCCCTCTGTTTGAGAATATATTGTCCCACCTTTGTCCCCTAAACCACAAACTCCATCTCATTCTTCTAGATGGTGAAGGGTCTTTGTAGAACTATCAAAGAGCACTAGAGATCTATTGAAAATCCAACCTTCCACAGTTAGGAGTGACTCTAGACATATATTTATTCATCAAGACAGTGATTGGTAGTGATACCATGCAGTGGTGCTAATATGGAAGAAAGCAAGATAGTGTGGTCATATAGTCCCTTGCCAAGAAACAAGGGAGGGTGGCATTCCAAAAGAAAACACTAGACAGGTACTCTGTGCCTAAGAAGTTCTCAAGCTCACAGAATAAATGCATCCCTTTTATATCCCAAACCTTGATAAATTATGTCTCTTAGTAGATTAATGTAGTGTTTTGAGCCCTCTTTGCAATACTCAACATGTTGTTTGTCTACAGACTCCCCATAAAAACCCACCCACCCACATATATATATATATATATGTGGGTGGGTGGGTTTTTTATATCTGCCCAGATATATATATATAATTTTATTTACTTGACAGACAAAGATCACAAGTAGGCAGAGAAGCAGGCAGAAAGAGGAGGAAGCAGGCTCCCAGCTGAGCAGATAGCCCAATGTGGGGTTCAATCCCAGGACCCTGAGATCATGACCTGAGCCAAAGGCAGAGGCTTTAACCCACTGAGCCACCCAGGCGCCCCCCACCAATGGAATATATTTTCACTTCACCCACTATACACCCCAATACACACGCACACATTCACTTCAGCCTCATCTATGTTCTTATTTATTACTTTATTAATGATAAATCAACATAAGTTCACTCAAAAATGCAGACTAAAGCAGGGGGACAGAGCAAAAACAAGAACTCTGCACTTTCCTGAAGATGATATACTTCTCAGATTAACCTCAGGAGAAAAGCGAATATTGTCCTGACTTTTACAGAGTTCTTCAGGATATGGACCTAGTTAACTTATCTAGCCACTACCAAAAATGATCCCTTCTGGCACTGTGCCATCTATACACATTAAACAGCTTATTGTGCAGAAAGAACTGTATTTTTATTTTGTTCTATCTGCCCAAGAAACCTTTTCTCCTTCTCCTTTGGATTAATCCCTTTTCTTCCATTAGATATCCACTTAGATATTGCCTCTACTGAATCATTCCCTATAACCTCGGTAGGTATTAGATAGGCTTCCTCTGAGGACCCAGAGACTTGAATGCTTTCTCTATGGTGGTCCTTACCAACTAAACATAATTGCCTTTCTTCCTCACTAGATTGTGAGCTTACTGAGATAAGAACTATGAATTATTCATACACTTCATAATCTCTAGCACTGGATTCTACTGCCCAATTTTATATTTTGAGGGATTATTTAAAAAAATCCAAATCAAGATCTATAATTTATCTAAACAGCTATGGATACAACAAAGTTCCACAGTTACTAATAAGAAATATACTCAGGATTTTATTTACCAGCTACTTAGTCGTCCTCTTTCAGAAATGTAGAAAAAGATTTCTTGATTTCCAATTAGTATGACATTAGAAGAATGGAAAAAGATTTCAAAAACAGAAACACTGGGCTTAAGAGCAAGACAAGACATGAGGCAAATTGTCCATAAAGGAGATAGAACAAAACCAATCCAAAACAAATACATAAATAAATATATAAGCAAACAAAGACTCCATGCTGAAAGAAAGAAGTCACAAGAAAACGAAATATGGGCGCCTGGGTGGCTCAGTGGGTTAAGCCGCTGCCTTCGGCTCAGGTCATGATCTCAGGG
Organism: Mustela erminea; assembly: GCF_009829155.1. Taxonomy (NCBI): domain Eukaryota; kingdom Metazoa; phylum Chordata; class Mammalia; order Carnivora; family Mustelidae; genus Mustela; species Mustela erminea. Next base: position 38,541,460 of record NC_045632.1, read on the forward strand.
TCCTGGGATCGAGTCCCGCATCAGGCTCTCTGCTCTGCAGGGAGCCTGCTTCCTCCTCTCCCTCTCTCTGCCTGCCTGTCTGCCTGCCTGTGATCTCTGTCTGTCAAATAAATAAATAAAATCTTAAAAAAAAAAAAATAATCGTTTTGAAAACGAAATATGTCTACCTCTTTATTTGGAGTTAAATGGTGTAGGGAAAAATTGACCACAATGCCTCAGTATTCTCAGGTTTTGAACTTAACTACAGAATAACATACAATTAATTGTCATAATTAGGACTGAAGTATTTTAAAATACCTTCATTAATAATATTTATCTTTCATTCAATGGCAGCAAAATTAAAAAAAAAGAGGCTTTTCTATTCTATATACTTTGAAGATTAAATTGACAGAGATCAGTGATTTGCCTAGGGCCGCTTAACTAGTCTTTCTTCTGTGCTTATAAAATATAAGAAAGCATGGGATCCTGATATAAATTTTAGATATATTTTTCACCAGAAATAGCAAAGCATATTATTTTAATACTAACAAACAAATTAAGAACTTTGTGGAGCAAACAGTCACCTTGAAAAGCAACCAATTCATTAATGTATGTTCTTATCAAATATATTATAAAACGGGTACATTCTTCATTTAATATCACTTCAATGATATTACTTGTTTAATCGTGTTAAAATTCTTGAATTGTGAAGGAAAACGTACTGGATTTTGGTTCGTTGTTATTTAGACTCTGCCTCTAACTGCAGGAGGCACTGGGTAAATGTTCACTGGCTCTGACTCATGGTCTCCATCTTCAACGTGATCAACTCCCGAAAATGACAGGATCGTGCTGGACACAGTACTGACTTGATGGATGTTCCATATCACGGTTTCTTGTGATTAAAATGAGGAGATGAAACTAGATCATTCCTCAAAGCTCAAGATTCAAAATGGGAAGAGTGAGGTTATATCTAAATAGTCACACTTGTGTGGGCAAATCACTGTTCTAGCTCATGGCCACAAATCAGCAGAAGAGTCGCTTACTTGAGAACTATTCTGAAAGTTAGTTGTAATATTCTCTGTAATATTACTTGGAGCTTAAAATACAACTTTTCATTGAAATGTCACAAAAGGGTTAAGGATGAAGTGGTGTAAAACAATATTTCCAACCATTTCAACTTCATTTTTGGCACTGCCTTCTGAACCTTGCACATTTTATTTCTTTCCTATATTGAGTGACTTTTCAAGTGGCCCTGCTGTGAGCCAGTAGAATTACTAAGAGGTTTCTGATTTCATAGCTATTTTTTATTATATTTGGAAGCTGGTCTTAAGTAGAGCTAAAACTCCAGGGCCACTATTTTAGAGTAGTAAAGATTGACATCTAAATTATGATCTAAGGAAAGTACAAGGCCATAGCTTTCATTGAATGTAGAAAGAAGTAAAAAATGGATTTGTCTCTGAAAATGTTGGCTATTTGACGTCTTTGAGAAATTTTCAAGCATATTAAATTCCAAATCGCAGCAATGAAATTGTAATAGGCATTTGGCTTACGTCTATTACTCTTAGTTAATTCCTAGTTAAAGTTCCTTAAATTTAGCTTTAAATGTCTCTCTCTTGTCCTGGAAAAAATATCCTGGCATAAGATTTAAGAGTCTGAAGTAGACATTATAAGGATTAGCAATGACCAATGGTAAGATATAATGCAAAAACAATTGATTGCAAAAAAAAAAAAAAGGAGATATTAAAGGCATCTGGCATTGATTCAATCTCGTATTTCATACACAGAACCAGGAACTTCATATTCTACTCAAATCTAAGTAAAATAGTGTAAGTTAACTGTTCCATTTCCCATGTGAATGAAGCCAGATGAAATTAGGATACATGCTTAAGGCCATTTGGGTAGAAAGCAACATTCTCTGTACCTCGAATGAGTTTCTTCCAATTCTTTCTCCTAATGGGTTCCTTTTATTTATCTTTTGAAATGGAATTTAAATAGTACTTCTTAGGATAGCCATCCGTAACCACTACTATTCAGTATGACATAGATGTCCAACCTCTGTATTTCCATAATATCTTGCATGTTCATTTTAGAATTTATAAAACATAGTAATAATAATGACAATAATAGTTTCTTAATTTCTTAACCCACTAGACACTAACTCCATTGAAGGCAGGAACAATGCCTTATTATATATGACAACCCCAATCCCTACCTTAAAAGAATGATACATATTAAGCATTTAGGGACTAATTATTACATAAAGTGGCATAGCCAGAAATCAGACATAGGTCCATGTGACTCTTAAGGCCATGCATTTCAGGCAGCAAGGCAAAAATGATAATCTGGACAATTACTCCAGAAAATACAAGGAAGAGACCCATGAAGAATTGGGCATCATTACAGGGGGGATGAGCTTGGCTGGAGTTAACATTCTACATGGTTATTTCACCAATCAGCTCTTCATCCTAAGGCAATACCCATATTTACTCTAAAAGACAGAAATAGAAAAGTATTTCTCTTAAAACCCTAGATATCCCACCAGTTCCACTGAATACCATAGGCAGGGAAGAAAAAGAGAGAGACTGACTCCCACTGACTGAAACTGGGCTGAGACAGTGAAACAGAAAGAAACGAAACACTTTCCCACCATCATGGCCCAAAGCAAGTCTTTCAAGTATCACCTTGAACTTGATTCTTACTTTTGGAAGATATGTAGGATTAGAATGTTGCTTTTAACTCTACACAGATCAAAACTAAATCAAAATACATGATATAAGCACTATAGCACCCTGGTCTATACACTGGTTATTTCCATATATAATACCAGCCCTTAATTTGCTGCTGTTATTACCAACATCATGGAGAAGGGGGGAATGGTGTCACAGAACCCCAATGATACAGCGTCAAAGGACAAAGACAAATGCAATTTCAGAGTATTCTAGGGTGTGTAAGAATTAGGTCATGTATAAGAGTGTACTGCCCAGAGTGTGCTCTGGTTAGCTGCTGGCTATCGGTATCTGAGAAGGCTGGTGTGAAAGTAGACAGATGAATATTATGTCATAGGAGCATCTAGCAGAGATTCCAATCCACAGCTGCTGATTTCAAGCCAGGTTTTTTTCCACATTGCCAATCCTGAGTTCTTGAAGTTATGTCTCACTACTTGTATGGGTGTGCATGAAGTTTTTGGGTAATCGGGGAGAATAGAGAATGACTAATTACCACCCTGGCCATAAGTCCCACCCACAAAATAGTATTTACACTATCAAAGATGTATAGGAACTCACCAGGCTCAACATATTCACACAGAACCAACACGGAATAAAGCTGAGACTGAAAACCAAGCCACCAATCTCCATGTGATACCAGTACCAATGTCATACCTCACAGACTCTTCTTGCTTATCATGTTCAGCATGATTATCTTATGAAACGACAAGATTCTAAGGGACACAGAGTTGTCTTGATTAATGTGGCACACTACTGCAGTCATCAACACAGTAGGAACATACTGAAATGTGGCACAAATAGCTATTGTTGAAGGTGGTGGTAGGGGCTATGCTGTTGCCAGGTTTAAATTAGTCTGCTTAGAAAGTCTAATGTCTTCAAGTCTGGTGCTATTTTAGAAGCAGTAAGAAGAAAAATGGCTGCAAGTTTCTGTATTTCTTAATTTTCTATTGAAATAGGGTTGAGAGAAGTAATGTTCTATTTTTTCCCCAACTCAGGTGTGATGGGACACACATACACACACACACACACACACACACATACGCACACACATAACCCTCACCACTCATGAAGAGGGTCATTTCTTTGTGCTTAATCTTTTGTTAAGTCTAATCTTTAGCCAATGACAATACTTTCCAGATGTTTTTGCCTAGTAGTAGATGTTGGGACAAATAACTGAAATTGTGCCCATCAAAGAAGCAGAGATTACAAAATGCTTCATGGTTCCTGGTAATGTTAATTTATTGCTAATTTTAGAGATCTCTTTTACTTCTGTTAGCTATCATAATAGCTTACCTTACCATTCATCCTTGCCTGGAAAATTCTAGGTTTTTATCTTTATCCCTGAATAATTATTAATGCTCATCAGTACTAAAAATTTTCACTCTCAAAAGTGTCATGGTTTTGTCATCCTAAATCCTAAATATTCTTTACTGTAACTATTGTTAAGTATACAATTTATTGTTAAAGTGCTACTTAATATGCTTAAAAATATAATCTTTGTTAAGCAAACCCAATATTAACCTGGATTAGACAAGAGACATAATGCAGAAATAAGAGTGTTTTCAGAGACAAAGGTATTCTTTTCTAAGTATTTATCTGGTGTATGAAAGACAAACTATCCATCAGGTTATTGGTAAGTTTTCATTCTTCATAATTAGCCCTCTTAGTAGTATCTATCTATGTTTCTATTATCTCAATTGTAATATATATTCTCAGACATTATTATTCTAATGTATAATAGAGATTATAGCTCTATCCTCTAAGCCTGGCAATGTGGCTTGTTATGCATTCAGAAATATTTGGAATGTGAAATTAAACAAAAGAAGCATGCAGATATCAAATGACTATATGTAAAAATGTCTTTGGCACTTTGTTTGCAATTAAAATAATTCTAAATATACCTAGCACACTTTTGCATCCAATTAAAAAAAAGGAAAAGAAATATAATTGGTAGAATTCTATTGCCTATGATTAGGTATTCATTTAGTTTTTTACCCCCTGAGAGTCTACAATTACAAACAGTTTCTACACATTTTCTCAGTTCATAAAACACACCCTTTAATTTAACATATTAGACCTTTGGCAAACAGTTAAAAAATAACATGCATTTTTTCATCTGTTTAGTTTGTTTTTTAAACTATTTCTTTCTAAAAAGATAGATCCAACCATACATAGGCTTCTTTTTTTTTTATATAAGATTTTATTTATTTATTTGACACAGGGAGAGATCACAAGCAGGCTGAGAGGCAGGCAGAAGCAGAGGGGGAAGCAGGCTCCCCACTGAGCTGAGAACCTGATGTGGGGCTCCATCCCAGGATCCTGAGATCATGACCTGAGTGGAAGGCAGAGGCTCAACCCACGGAGCCACCCAGGTGCCTCCATACATAGACTTCTTTGTGGTCAATATGGAACTTCCATTTAACCAAGAGTTAATCTTTGTGTGATTAAAACATCCTTTTATTCTTGAAACTTCAGCAAAATGAATTGAAAGCCAAGACGGGCTTATAAACTGTAAAATTTCTGGCACAATCTATCAGTTAAACAGTTTATTATTTTATAATGAAAAGACACTATCACTAATAGGTCAAACATGCTCTCATTCTCATGTTATTTTCTCATTTTTTGTGATGGTAAATGCAGTGCTGTTATCTTTGGACAGGATGACAGCTTCAGGCAGGAGATACAACCCCAGAGACTAGCACTTTAATTTAAAAAGCTAAGAGGAAAAAACACAGGAGGAAATCAGACAAGGCAAGGCTGGAAACAAAAGCAGCATTTCACAATCAAAAGTTGGACAACGAGCCCCTGCTAATCTCAAGCCGACTCCAGAGGTTGTAATTTTAATAACAAAAAGAGAGGAAATAGAGACAAATGGCAGAATGCTCTTCAGTGAAGACTTGGGGACAAATACATGGGATGATCCCCAGGATACTGCTTTCTGGAATAGATTATATATGGGAGAGGCATAGAATGTTCTGACACACCCTAAGTATAAGAAACTACGTTCTTTTACTTTCATTAAGGGAAGGTGTGTTTCCAAAGAAAAGACAGTAGCATGTCTTCCCTTCCTATCAATAAACAAGCATTTCTGAGCATCTACTAAATGGTAAACACAGGGGGAAGACACAGTGAAACAAAGAGACAGAAGTGATGTTCTAATCCTAGTTGCAAGGACAGATCATTTGGGGATCAGCAAAGTATTCATGTGCATGGATATTAACATGGGACCATGAACTCTGTTTTTCTTTTTCTTTTTTTTTTTTTTTTTAAGATCTTATTTATTTATTTGACAGAGATCACAAGCAGGCAGAGAGGCAGAGACAGAGGGGAAGCAGGCTCACTGCTGAGCAGAGAACCCGATGTGGGGCTTGATCCCAGAACTCTGAGACCAAGACTTGAGCCGAGGGCAATGGCTTAACCTACTGAGCCACCCAGGAACCCCAAGGTACCATGAACTCTTTAAAGCATTTAAGGGTGTCCCTGTTGTCTTGGTGCCCAGCAGAAGCTTGAAGTAGTCACACATATTTCTTGAACTAAACCATTCAAAGACCTGACAGTGAAAAACCTGGAGTGTTCTAGCAGTATTTAGAGGGGGTGCTATGACATTCTTCAAAGATGGTGACTCTTAGCTTTGTCTTAAAGAAGAAAACACTAACTAAATGGAGGTGACTGGATTGCACAGTGGGTTAAGCGGCAGACTGTTGGTTTTGGTTCAGGTTGTGACCTCAGGATTAAGAGATGGAGTGCAGGGGCATCTGGGTGGCTCTGTGGGTTAAAACCTCTGCCTTCAGCTCAGGTCATGATCCCACAGTCCTGGGATCAAGCCTCACATCGGGCTCTCTGCTCAGCAGGAAGCCTGCTTCCTCCTCTCTGCCTGCCTCTCTGCCTACTTGTGATCTCTGTCTGTCAAATAAATAAATAAAATCTTTGAAAAAAAAAAAAAAAGAGATGGAGTGCAGAGTCTCCTTGGGATTCTCTCTCTCCCTCTCCCTCTGCCCCTTCCCCCCAAATAAATTAATAAATCTTTAAACAACAACAACAACAACAACAAAAAGTAAATGTTAACTAAGTGTAGAAGGAGAGGTTATCTGGCTCCAACAGAGACAAAGCAATACGTACAGGTATGTGAAACTTATTCTATGGCTAAGTGTGTATGAAGTAGAGCTAGAGGAAAATAACCAATGAAGAGAACAGGGAGGAAGCTGACTCTGGTGGTGGAAGTGATGATGATGATGATATTTAAAAAAAAAAATTCTTGACATTTAAAATTCCTATTGGTTTCAATGATTGTGTTAAACTGTTTTCAAAGTTACCAACTGTTCATTAATCTTCATAAAAATCCAATAAAGGAAATGTAATTCCCAGGACAAATTGTCAGTATTTTTAAAAGCCTAGAGGAGAACCTCAATATAGTTACCTGAGTTAAATTAAATAGCATCTTTCAAGTTTGGAGGAAGAAATTAAATCAATGCAATATGGAAATGCTGGTTATCTTTCTCATGGCAGTTACATGTTCTGAATGATATATGTACATGTACTTGAGAAAAAATAAGAATGGAGAAAAATAGACATTGATTTAAAGTTCAGTTCATTTGCTAGACAAAAATAAAACATGTAAACATTACATGCTTACAAATAAGTAATAAAAAGGTCCTTAGTGGTGAAATATTTGCAAAATATAAATTCTTTATAAAGTTTTTATTTTATAAAATCCCAAAACTTTAAATAACTTCAGAGGCCTCCTAGGTGAAGTTGATTCTAGACTCTAAGTTTTTAGCTTCTGGGTCGTCTGTCTGCTAAATCGTCCCTCCAGCATGTATGGTCTTTTTTTCCCCCAAGTTCTTAAATTAATTGCTTATGTGCAGGTCATTGTTTATGAGCAAGTCAGAAAAGTTAATCAGAAAAGTTAATTAATTTTTAGTTAGTATCTAAAACAAGGAGCCCTTCTCCATTTGTGCTATCTTTTCTTACAAATTAGCAAAGTAACAGAGAGCCCCTGACAAATATTCACTATCTTGACTTCAAAATCCAGCTCCTCCTTCTACTCCCCTCCTTTGTGTAATATTGATGGTTCTTCACTGCATCCAACTCTTGCTACGGTGGAAGATTTACCCTGCAATTCTACTACCTTTGACTCTTTGCTTCTCAGGAATGCAAAGCTAACTAAATGTGACTTGCATTTTGTTTTAAATACTAGTATTTAATATTTGGAAGATTTTTTTAAAAATATTTTATTTATTTATTTGACAGACAGAGATCACAAGTAGGCAGAGAGGCAGGCAGAGAGAGAGAGGAGGAGGAAGCAGGCTCCCTGCTGAGCAGAGAGCCCAACGTGGGGCTCGATCCTAGGACCCTGAGATCATGACCTGAGCTGAAGGCAGAGGCTTTAACCCACTGAGCCACTCAGGTGCCCCAATATTTGGAAGATTTTAGAGAAAAATGGAGCAGAGGTACAAAGAATGTACCAAAAAATTGAGCAGATAGTGCAAAGAGTACTACATGATAAACTTCCAGACAGTTTACCCCATTATAAACCTCTTCCATTAGAGTAGTGCATTTGTTAAAACAGATGAGCCGATATCAACATATTATGATTAACTTAGGTGCTTAGTTTACATAAGTGTTCATTCCTCATTTATGCCTTCTATCAGATCTATCTAGCCATCTGCCTACCTATTTAAATATGTAATGATATGTATCCATCAATATGGGATTCCTCATCCCCTAAAAATCCCCTGTGCTCTACCCATTTCTCCCTCATTTCTACCAAACCCCAGAAACAAAGTGTTTTTTTTATTTTTTTACAGTCTACGGCTTACCTTTTCCAAAACATCATAGAGTTGAAATCATATATTATATGGCGTGTTTACACTAGTTCAGTTTTTACTTATCAACATTTACTTAAAGTTCCTTCGTGTCCTCATGGTTTGAGATCTGATTTCTTTATATTATTGAATAATATTCCATTGTCTGGACGTACCACAATATGTTTATCCAATCACCTACTTAAGAATATCTTGACCAGTGGGGTTATGGACATTGGGGAGGGTATGTGCTATGGTGAGTGCTGTGAAGTGTGTAAACCTGTTGATTCACAGACCTGTACTCCTGGGGCTAATAATACATTATAGGTTAATGAATTAAAAAAAAAAAAGAATATCTTGACAACACCCAGTTTGGGGTAATTATGAATAAAGCAGCTACAAATATATGTGTACAGGCTTTGTATGGACAGATGTTTTCAGTTCATTTGGGTAAATACAGAAGAGCATGGTCCTCTATTTTCTTTTGGTTTTATTTTCTCTCCTTTTTGTTTGATCTTATGGTTATAAGCCAGACTATTAATTTGAGATTCTTCTTCTCTTTTATGTATGAATGTAATGCTATCAATCCCCTTCTCTACAGTGCTTTAGTTATGTCCCACACATTTCAATATGATGTATTTTCATAGTAATTTAGCCCAATTTTTAAACTGTTTTCTGTATTTACTTTTATTTCCTTTAATCCACTTTGACTCAGGAATAGTTTAAAAGTCTGTCTTTAGTTTCTAAACATTTGGATAGTTTCCTATTTATATTATCGACTTCTAGTCTGATTCCATTGTGATTCAAGAACAATCTCTGTAGGATTTTAGTTCTTTTAAATTTGTGATTTATTTTATGGATTAGTACGTATTCTCTGAGAACTTGGAAAAAATGTGCATGCTGCTGTTACTGGGTGGTGTGTTTTATAAATGTCAATCAGATTCTGTTAGTTGATGATACTGATTTGTTTATGACTTTGTTACTTTTCTGTCTAGTTGTTTTATTAATTGCTGAGTTATGTAGGGCTACTGAAATCTCAAACTATAATTACAGATTTGCCTATTTTTTCCTTCAGACCAACCAGTCTTTCTTCACCTACTTTGCTGCTGTTTTGTTTGGTGCATATACATTTAGAATTGTTATGTCTTCTTGGTAGAGTGACCCCTTGTCATTACATAAAGTTACTGTCTGCCTTGGTCATTATCTTTGCTCTGAAGTCTACTTTATCAGATATTAATATACCACTCTGGTTTCCAATGGATTAATGTTTGCATGATAGATCTCCATCATTTTACTTTTGGATGCTTAATAAATTACATATGAAGTGAGTTTCTTATACACAGCAGATAGTTAAGTCTTATATATTTTTTTAAAGATTTTATTTATTTATTTGTCAGAGAGAGAGAGCACAGGCAGAGTGGCAGGCAGAGGCAGAGGGAGAAGCAGGCTCCCTGCTGAGCAAGGAGCCCGATGTGGGACTCCCAGGACACTGGGATCATGACCTGAGCTGAAGGCTTAACCAACTGAGCCACCCAGGCATCCCAAGTCTTATATTTTTATTCAGTGTGCCACTCTGTCTTTTAATTGATGAATTTAGACCATTTTTATTTAACCCAATTACTGATATTCAGGGCTTACGTCTGCCATTTCATTTTTGGATTCTATTGGTTCTGGGTGTTTGCTTTTTTATTTTTTCCTATATTATTTTACTGATTTTCTTATGGGTTATTTAGACAATTTTTAGAAATCCATTTTGCCTTCTCTATAGTATTTATGATTTTTTTTAGTACAGCCTTTTAAGTGTTTGCTGAAAGTATTACATTATACACACAGATTTTATCATAGTCTATTGGTGTCATAATTTTAATAATTTGAGTGGAGTGTACAAACCTTACCTTCCTTTATGTCTCTTTATCTTCCTTGTTTGTCATTTTCTTAAATATTCATATACATTTAGAATCACACAAGAGTGGGTTACAAATTTTACTTCAACTGCCAAAAAATAATCTAGAACAGTCAAGATTTATAGATATTTTTGTTTATTGAGTTCTTTCTTCCTTACTGATACTCTGACGTTTCTTCTTTATTCCCCATCTATTTAGAGAACCTCATCCATTCTTTTAGTGTCTATCTGCTGGTGGCAAATACTCTTAGTTTTGCTACAGCTGCTAATGTCTCAATTTCCCCTTAATTCCTGGAGGACACTTTGGCTGGACATAGGCTTCCAGGTTGGTAGTTCTAAAAATATTGTGTGTCCTTCTTCTGACCTCCACTGTTCTCAATGAAAAAAAAAAAAAAAAGAACCCTCCATCATGTGAACTGTTTTCCCACCTATAGGTAAAGTCTCACATGTTTCTTGTAGCTTTCTTATTATTCGTAATTTGACTGCGGTGTTTCTTATACTATGTAGTATCTGCCCACCCTCTTGATTCTTTTGTGTGTGTGTGTTTCCTTTTTATTTAAATTCAATTAACTAACATAGAGTGTATTATTAGTTTCAGAGATAGAGTTCAGTGATTCATGAGTTGCATAGAATACCCAGTGCTCATCCCATCAAGTGCCCCCCTTAATGCTGGTCACCCAGTTACCCCCCCCCCCCCCCCGCCCCGCTCAGCAACCCTCAATTTGTTTCCTATGCTTAAGAGTCTCTTATGGTTTTTCTCCCTCTCTGATTTCATCTTGTTTTATGTTTTCTGGGTTTGTTTCTTTTACTAACCAGAATCATGCTGTATGTATTGTTCTCTGATGGGCTTTTGGAAGATGGTCTCAGCCTAACATACTCCTTTTATCCATGATATATTCCACAGAATTAGTATCACTGTTTGGGTTGCTTCATTCTGCTGTTATAATTATGCCTACTTTTGTGCACAAACTTGAGCATAGGGCTGGAATTTGAGGGGAAGAGTGCCAGTTTAAGCCCTTGGCAATCTGAGGTGAAAGTGTGTTGACCTGGCACTGAGCAGGTGGCAGGCCATGCATGCTCACTCAGGCAGGAGGGTAGCTGGACTGTGAATTTGGGACCCACAGGCCAATGGCATCATGAGTGACAGGGGCATGGCTGGTTTTGCTTTTAACTTTTTGTTTTTCTGGGAAACTCTATCTCTCCTTCTTTTCTAAATGAAAGCCTTGTTGGATAGAGTATTCTTGGCTGAAGATTTTTTCCTTTTAGCAGTTGGAATTTATCATGCCACTTTCTTCTGGCCTGCAGAGTTTCTGCTGAAAAACCCACTGATAGCCATATGGGGTTTCCCTTGTATGTCACTGCTTTCCTTTCTCTTGCTGCTTTTAAAAGTCTCTTTATCACTATTTTCGGCTATCTTATTTACTTTGTGTCTTGGAGCAGACCTCTTTGGGGTTTTGGGGGGGGTTGGGGGCTTGGGGGTTCTCTGTGCGTCCTAGATCTGGATTTCTCTTTCTTTCCCCAGATTCAGGAAGTTTTTAGCTATTATTTCTTCAGACAAATCTTCTACCTCCTTTTCTTGCTCTTCTCCTTCTGGGATCCCTATCGTGTGACTGTTTTGCTTGACAGTACCAGTGAGTTCCCTGGGTCTATTCTCATTTTGTGTATTCCCCACACCCCCATACCCCCATCTGCTCAGCTTGATTACTTTCCATTACTCTGTCCTCCAGGTGGTTGATCTGCTCTACTACTTCCTCTTGCTTGCTATTTATTCCAGGTGGTGTATTTTTGTTTCCATTTAGTGAGTCAAGTATCTCTAATTGGTCCATTTTTACATCACCGGTCTCTTGATGGTGGGTCTCATGGAGGTCCTGCACTCTTTTCTCAAGTCCAGTGAGTATCTTTATGAACACTACTTTAAATTCTCTATCAGACATATTTATTATCTCCATTTCATTCAGGTGTCTTGCTGTGATTTTGTTCTGTTCTTTCATTTGGGACATATTCCTCTGTCTCCTCATTCTGTCTAGTGTCTGTTTTTTTGTGTTAGGAAAGTCAGCTATATGTCCTGCACTTGGAAGTAGTGGCTTTATGAAGAAAAGGTCCTGCAGTACAATGTCTCCTTGTCAACAGAAAGTGATGCTTTGGTGCTATGGTGCTATGTTATGTGTGTTTCTACAGGGTGTTCTACCATTGTGGTGGAGCTGTGTTTGCCTTCAATCCAGCCTACGATGGCTCTCTGCCTGTTGTGGGCAGAGTCTGGTGCCTATGGTGTTAGTGGGTCAGTCCGGGGCTGCCTTGGGCTTGAGTTGAGTCAGACCAGGTGTTTACCCGAGGTGAAGTAGCACCGAACCACAGGCACTTTCCCTGTGTTGTTCCCTGAGAAGATTTGTTGGTATGGGGCCTGCAGTCAGCCAGCTGCCTGCCCCCAGCCCACTTCTGGGGTCACAGTCAGATTGGTGTGTGGTTCTCCTCCCTTCTCCCTGGAGCAGGGTTCACTTTGGAGCAGTGTTGACCATTGTCTGTGCTGCTTGCACATTGCCAGGTCTGTGGCACTGCTTTGATGGGATCTTGCCAAGAGCAATCAGAGGGGGTGATCTGTTTTTCTGTGGCCTATAGTCTATTTTGGGCTACAGAGAGTCTATTCTGCCAGCTTTCCCATTGCTTTCTGGGTTATGTATGCTGATGTGGGTGTTCTCTAGGTGGCCACGCAGCAAGAGGAGAGCCCAGGGTCTTCCTATTCCGCCATCTTCCCAGCAGCTTCTGCACTCTTTTGATTCTTTAAGCTTATGTCTTTTGCCAAGTTTGGAAAGTTTCAGACACTATTTCTTTGAGTTTTCTTTCAACTCAAACCTTTTCATCCTTGCCTTTGTGACTTAAATGGCAGGAATGTTAGATTTTTTACTACAATCTCACAGGTCACTGATAAGGATGCCCTATTCTTTGAAAACAAACAAACAAACAAACAAACATTGTTTGTTTGTTTGTTTTTTAACCTATAGCCTTCCTGCTGTTTATGTTGGGTAATTTCTATTTTATATCTTTAATTTCACTGATTATTTCCTCTTTCAGCTTCTGAACCCATCCTTGGAGTTTTGTTTTACTTTATTCTGTTTTGATTATTGCACTTGTTTTAAGTTCTTCATTTTTTAAAAAATTTATTTATTTTGACAGAGATCACAAATAGGCAGAGAGGCAGGCAGAGAGAGAGGAGGAAGCAGGCTCCCTGATGAGCAGAGAGCCTGATGTGGGGCCCGATCCCAGGACCCTGAGACCATGGCCCGAGCTGAAGGCAGAGACTCTAACCCACTGAGCCACCCAGGCACCCCATAAGTTTTCCATTTGGTTTTACTTTATATACTCTATTCCTTTGCTGAAACTTTCTATATTTTTAAAATTTCTTTTCCTTCCTTCCTTCCTTCCTTCCTTCCTTCCTTCCTTCCTTTCTTCCTTTTTCCATTTCTTTGAATTTCATACCACTGCCCAGCAAGGTCAAAGATCCTGATTCTTTAGTTGGCCATTTCTGACACCACTTTCATAGGTGAATAACTGGGAGCACTTCATCACACTCTGGAGAGGATGAAAGTTTAGCTCTCTACTTGTTCTTGTCTGGAGTGGGTGCTGATTTGGAGTACTGATTTTTTTTTGTGCTGTTTGGTTAGAGTAGAGCAGTTGTTTTCTAAAAGTTTTCTTTCTTTCCCAGCTCTGCCTCTCTTTTTCCTTTGTCTAGATTGGATAGGGTTTTTGTTTGTTTGTTTGTGTTTGTTAGTTTCTGTCATCTCCATATTTTAGATGACTGGTTTCTTCAGCACCATAGCTTGGAAGCATAAAGCAAATAGAAAGTTAAAACCCAGGGAATTCATCACCATGTCATTGCTTGGGTCCTGAGGTCCCTACCTGGTCTTCCTTCTTCTCTCCACCTTTCACTGTGTTATTCTGTTTGTTCTATATATAATGTCCAGAGTTTTTAATTTCATTTAGTGGCAAAAATAGGAAAAAATATATCTACTTCACCTTCCAGAAACCATAACTACTCCATCCAAGTCATTGCTTTTGTATTAAAAACTCTAACTTCAACAGGCATACATTTTGACTTGTTAGGGTCTTTTTTTTTTTTTTTTTTCAGATGCACCTAGTGCCTTTGGTCTCAATCTTATACTTGATTAGGTTCTTTCATTGAATAAAGAGACATCACTTGTGTTGTGCTAATTCAGCATCTCTGATGGAATAGGGATTAGCTTTTTTTTTTCTCCTATAATCCTCTGAAATTAGAAGAAGGTAGGCTTTTGACAAATTATATCATAAATTTCTTCCTTAGTCTGGAATATGAACAAAGTAAGTTGTGGATTTAAGGAGACATTGTTAAATTCAGGGTGAGCTGAACCTATCTAGTGATAAAGGTATGATGCATTAATCAATCTCTTAAGGAACTTAATGGGTGTGGCTCATATCCGATAAACCCTATAATCTATAAAACTACCCATACCATCTTCCTCCTCTCCAAGCACACACATGAAACCTGGATTTGCATTTATTGAAAATTATATTTGGAATATGAATTTCTAGAGTCAAGTGGAAGAAAATTAGTTGTAATAAGCATAATTAAAATACAGTTCAAAGATGCATGGTGATCCGTCCAATTACTTTGGTTTCTGTTTGTTTTATTTTACTGGTAGTATTTATTAAGAAAAGAAAATGCATGTATTGGTAAGAATGATCACAATTTAAAATTTTTATGATATCATGTTGTAAACTATCATTTGACACACACATACACACACACACACACACACACATCTTGCTGGCAAAACACATCAAATCTTAATAGAAATTTCCACTCAGAATAAATCTGTGGTTCAGAGGATTTTTACAAGGTGAAAGAGGCTATATATATTTATCAGTTTGTTAAAATGCACAATTAGTCCCTTATTTTTCTATAAAATAACTACTTCACAAATAATTTGTTAAATCTTATTTGACGGTATACCTGTAGATCTTTTTGATCATTCTTCCATAAGCTAAAATTAATATGAAGAATATGGGTCCATCCCACCAAGTCATACTTTAAAATTTGTCACTGGATAATGCATTTATTTTTAGTTGCGTCCAGAGACCACTTCACATGTTTTAAACCTTCTTCCATTCTCCACTTTGCCTTTCAGATTATCAGAAATAATTTAATAGCAGATCCCACGCACTTTATTCCACCATCGAAGACTCTGAGCACTAATAGCTCGTGAATGACAAATGTGCAGCACATAACCCAGGTTTCTGTGAGGGAAAGTTTAAAATCCATCACTTTCTAATGTCCCTGTCTCGACAGAAATTCTCTAACAGAACATGAAAAAAGAAGTGTCAGCTGTAACACTGTACTCAATGGGCAGTCCTGTCAACAATGGGGGTTAAGTGTCTCTGAGGTATCATTTATAGATATTTCACTTTGTTTAAGACAATATTTGCCACACAAAAGGTAACTGAAGAAATAGTGAATCAATACAGATTTAAAGTTTAAAAAAAAAGATAGTTGTGTTGTGAACAGCGGCAAAAGAGGGAACCGATGTTTGCAGAATACTTACTATAAACCAAGCATGGAGACTGCCTTGACACAGAGCATGTTCCCTTTTATCATCCTTGAGCTTAGCCTTAGAATTTAGTCTTTTATGTCCTACTCACAGATAAGAGAACTAAGACTCAGAGAAATTAATTTCCCATATATATCTTAATTATGTTTATATATATATGTATACTTCATTTACGTATACTTCTTAAATCCCCAAGTAATACTCCTTTATGACACATGAAACAACACTAAGATGTGTTGAAGAAAAGTAAATCACCTCCTTGAGAGTTACTGCTACACACACATGTTTGGGAGGTAATAGCATGAACAAAACTGTAGAAAAAAAATTCAAATAATGAATTCAGAGCCCTAACGCTGGGATATTCTTTTGTCAGTAGAAAGAACTATATATGAGACTTAAATAGTGGGTAAAATTGTAGCAGGAAGGAATATGGGAAGACAGTTAACTACATAAAACATGAAAAGGAGCCTGAAGATAAAAATAACAGAAACTAACATTTATTGGATACTTATCATGTTTATCTCCCTTAATAGTCACAACACACAAAAACTGAAGTGGTTCTCTGTATTTTATGAATGGAACAAGCGTATTTGCTAAGAATCAACAGCAACAAAGTATCTGGTCTAGGGTTTTGACATAACAACTGGATAGTCTTGCCAGATAGGTTATCCCTTAACCAAGGATTCTGTATAGTGATTATAAGAACTTTAATGGCCATAGAGATCAGTATCAAATTATGTTCTTGACTGCATTCTAATGGGATTAGATTCCATTCTCCAAGTAGTGAGATATTTTTATCATGTTTGAAAATGGAGTGACATAATTAAAAATAAATCTGGTGACTATATGAAGACTGGATTTTAGTAGCTAGTTCCTGTACCCAGAAAATGAAGATAGGAGACCACTGAAGTAATTCAAATGTCTGGAAAAAAGAATCTGCCTTAAAGTGGTCAAGAGAAAAAAAATGTGCAGAATGCTTTGTAAGTAAATGGACTGGATAGAATACAGTTATCAAAAGAACAGGAAAAACAGTCTGTTTCACCTTTCATGTCGTATGATGTTTTCCCAATGAATTAACAAATTAAATAAAGAAGCTAACATTTCAAATGTGGTAGACTATGTGGCAAAGCTTTCAGATACACAAAGCTGATGGATGTATTCACATAAATGTAGTTTGGATATATTTGGTAATTATTGAAAATTATATGAAAGGGATATAATATTAACATGATGGAATGCTTCATAAAGTTCATGAAGTCTGATATTTTATTAAACACAGCACACTAAAATTCCAAATAAATATATAGTAGTTATTAGGGATAGTAATAAAATCTGATTATTTTTATAATATATGTTGATTTCAGCAGTATCGATTCTGGCTTATTTGTATTAGGTTATTGAAGCTGTGCATTACTTACACTGGTTACTGTTCAAATTGACATATTTATACCCTTACTTGTAGTTATGTAATTGGCTTTATTTTTATTATACCATTCTTGTGAACTTTTTCTTGACTACTGGCTTTATCATGATTTACCCACAAAAGGGTGTGCCATTAATTCTTCCAAACTAGATGGAAGGGGAACAGCTGTTGACAAAAGCTAAAAACACATATATTTTTCTTATTTCCCACGTAGATTTCTGTATTTTCCTTCACCAGGTCCGGAGTCAACTAACATCAGCTAGGTGCCTACTCTGTGCTTCTGTAACAGAGGTAGACTCAGACAGAAAAAGGCCTTTCAAAATCAGTATTTTTGAAGGAGCTGCTAAAATTTGCCCACTAGCAAGAACCTTGAAATTAACAGTTTTGGAGGGAACAATTGTGGGGAGAGTAAGTCCAGGTTAGAGTTATGAGCCAGTGAAGGATAAGCTGAGAGCAACTGCATTTGTGAGTTCCCGTTCTCTCTATTTTTGACACGCAACATTATAATACACTGCCAGCTACCAAATACTACTGCGTGGTTCTCAAATGAACTTCCAATCTCCTCCACAGAATTTATGAATGTAGCCAGTCATACTTGAGTAAAAGAAGTAAGTGTCTCTGTGTTTCATATGTGTATTTCCTTCTTGTGGTATGTAGGTCTTTCTGATCTTTAATCTATTTGATTCTCTATTGTCTTTCATTTGCATGTGCATGTGTGTGTGTTCACACACGTGTGGTGTATGTGTGCATGGGTGCTGGGTGTGTGTACATGCGGTATGTGTGTGTATATATTGTCATCACTTATGGAAATAACGTAGTCTGCTCATTTTTAAAAATTTTAAAATGCATCTTAAAAATAATTGGCATATACAAATACTGAATCACTGTGTTGTACACCTGAAACTAATATAATGTTATGTACAAATTATATCACAACTGAAAAGAAAGGAAAAGAGATAGGAAGAAAGAAATAAAAAAATAAAGGAAATTACTATAGGCTGATGGCCACAACTCCAAACTGTAAAGGAAAAACAAACCAACCAACAAACCAAAGGAAAAACGAACAAATAAAATCCAAAACCCAAACAAAACAACAAAAAACCTTTACCAATAAAATTGCCAAGGATATTTTTCTTTTCCTAAATACTTCAAAAATCCAGGGAATCCCTTTTTCCTAAAATGCCAAATATAAGACTTAGAAAATACAAGACTTAGAAAATCTTGAGGGCCTTAAAACACGTATTTTTTTATTTGTGATCTGAATTGTTTTCATCTTCCACTTTCGTCTAGATGGGAGGAGCACACATGAATGTAGGTTTATAAGGCTTTCATTTTGGGAAAAGCAAAGTGATGAGAGGGGTTGGATCGGTACCAATTTCAAAATTAAAACAGAGAACAGTATCACAAGAGACTATCCTGAGTACAGACTTAGTAACAATTCAGAAGGAACCAAGCATTTATGTACTATGTGACATGTCACATTTCAGATTTTATAATGAACTTGACCAAGTGTGTTTTTGTCATTCTGGTTTTCCCACTATCATAAAGAAAGGAGGAAAGCGCAGTCAAACAACACACATTTTCCTTTGGGGCCACCAAGAAAGAAGAAACCAGTCAGACCAAGTCTAACACACAGCCACATGGGACAAGGAGGCTGGGGCAAAAAAAAAAAAAAAAGAAGAAGAAGAAGAAAATCTGAAATGATGGTCGGTGGAGTCAGTGTGCTGAGAGAAAGTTGGGAAGATGATTTGGGTTGCAGGAAGGAAAACAGAGCACAGACTCTGAGCAGAGCCGTGAAAGTCAGATGGTATATTCCTGGACCAGAGCACTTTGTTGCATTTCTGCTGCTCCAAGGTTACCTTCCTTTTTAGCGGAGGCGAAACAGACTCCTTGTTTAACAGTCACAGGAGTCACTTAACTTTTACAGTTCAACATGAAGAGACACCACTTCCTCCCTCCCTACCACAGCTCAAAGCTTCAGTGTTCCAGCAGGATAATTCATCCAGGTGAGATGGGCCACGCCCTACATTTGAGGACACTGAGGCTCACAGAAGTCCATGATAGCCCCCGTTCACTTAGGCATAAACTATAAATGCAGATTTAAAATCAAGTTTTTCTCACTCCAATTCCCTTTTCCGTTCTACACACAATGAATCAGAAAAATGATAATGATTTGAGTTTCTCTTAAGCCTTCACCTCTGAAAAGGCGTTTCTTTTCTATTTTATTTCCTGTGCCCCATCTGATTCCTTCTTCTGGGAGTTGCCTTTAGCCCTGGGCCAGGACCATCTACTCTAGACTCCAATGCAATTGACTTTTCTGGGTAATACACTAAATGGTTGCTTCTCTTCTACCACTTATTAAGCACTTACTATATAACAACAATTGTGCCGAACTTTTATCATGTATAATTTCATATATTCTTTTTTTTTCCATATATTCTTTTTAATCAAATTCTGGTGTAGGGATTTCCCCACTTTTAGAGAAGATAAAAAAAAATGAGGTTAAAAGGTAGGGAAAAGTCACAAAGCAAGTAAGCAGTAAAATCTGTGTTCGAATCCACGTCCATGGGACTTAAATTCTATGCTCTTGTGGCTCAGTGTTTATGTTCTTATTCTATTATTATTTCTCTCTCAAATAAAGTCATGTTGAAGAAACCTGTCATAGGCAATGTCACGGACTCTTAAATCGACAAGCCTGTCCACAAATCTTCATACTTTTCTGAACTCTACTTCTGTGGCATTGATAATAATTTTAATTAACTGTCCATATAAGTATTTGGTTATATATTTTGTAATTTGCTTCTCATGAGACTATGAGTTTCAGGATGAAAAGGACCTCAATCACTGTGCTTATGTTTGTATCCCAGTACTGAAAGCAGTGACTGATACATAGTTAATCTTAACACATAGAGTTTCAGAGAAGCAATGCATATATGAAAAAAAAAAAAGCTAAAATATTCAAGGAGTTTTGTGTGTTTGTTTTAGGTATTATTGATAATATTTTGCTCCCTTTAGAAGTCATCTACTTTTCATACACTTCCCCTTTTTCCAGACCCTCTTCTACCCTTCCCCACCCATCTTTGAATGCTGAGAGGCTGACCTATTAGATTGTATTGACTGGATATTCTTGCCCTTGGCTTCCTGTGAGACTTAGCCAATGGGAGCCACTGACAGATGATAGGAAAGTGATGAAGAGATATTATCCCCAAAACTCATTGTAGTGTTTATTAAATTTGGCCAGAATTGGATGTGTCCAAGTTTTGGAGTCTTGAGAAGATTTTTTTTTTTTAAATAAAAATAAAAAAGGTTAAAAAAAAAAGGAGTATAAATCAAGAGATAATTAAAGGTTTAAAATAAATACACCATTAATATCAAACAGCAAGACAGAACTCTTGCATTTGACCTTAAGAACTAAGTGGGGGGTGGGTGGGGAGTATGTATTTGTCTTATATCTGGTGACATCATCAAAACTAGTTGTAACAAATTTTTTTTTTTAACTGAGAAATCTAATATGGACTTTAGACATCAGTTGTAATAGAAGCTGACAGGAACTGGTAGAGAGGGTAGAGTAAAAATTTCAAAGCCATTTTGAATTATAAATAAAATATAACACCATATATTGAATTGTCACTCCAAATCCATTGCTCAATGATGATAAGGAGATCCAACCTGCTTTAAAGTATAATATGACCATCATTCACCAAAAGTCATATTAATTTGCTTTAGAGAGTGGTTACTGGGATGGACATGCTAACATAAATCTATGTTTGCATTATTTTCTTAGTATGTTTTACATAACCTTGCTTCCTTTGTCTTCACTCTATCCAAACACCGCTTTAAACATTTGAGAAATGAATGTCAAGTATCTCTTCCAAGTGATGAAAGTTATTCATTTGGGTATGACATCTCTGTTAGAACAAAGCAATTTAGAATTATGGTGATTTTTTTGTTACCCCGAAAATGTACGCACACATTTGCATACCTGTGTGCACATGTGTCTGTGTATATGCCTGTGTTTTTATTGAGATTTCTCAGTAGTCCCTCATGTAGAAATCTGCTGGTCTAAGTGATAAAATATTGGAGTCTATTTGAGAGTAACCTTGAGAATTTGTGCCATAGTTTTCTCATGCATAGACCAAATTAGTTCATTATTCCAGCTTGAGGGTCTGCAAATTTTCATTTTACTTTAATGCATTTCTTAGAATAAATAATGTGAATGTGTTCTGACTGAAAGTAATTTCTATCAAAACTATCAGAATAACAACATTAGCAAATGAAATAGTCTGTTATTCATAGAATTTAAAGTTACATATTTGCGGTTCTTTCATAGGTATGCATCAAAAAAATAAATTCTGTGGGATTTCAGTGTTCATTTTGAACTTTAAAGCATTATAAAATGTTATAATGTGGCAGAAAGAAAAAGCCATTGGAATTTACAGAGCCCTGGGATCTAGCACGGGTTCTGCCTCAGATTTTAAAGTTCTTTCTAAGGATATCCATTTGTTTTTCTCATATATGGAATATGAGCATTCTTCTAAATTATATCTTGCTTCTTTCCAGTTCTGTCAATGTGTGACTTTATGATATCTAGAACTCCAGGGAAAATTTAACATGTTATGTGTCACAGATTATTATTCTATAATATTAATCTCTTGAAACCTGAATACCCAGAGATGGCAAATATATTTTCCAAAATGTATTAGCCTTCTGGAGTGGCTATATTTGTGTTCAACACAAATAAAATCCCGGTCCATGTTATTCTTAATAGTCTTTCTAATTTCAAAGTCCTTGTAACTTGTTTAAGTTTATTTTAAAGAAACTGTGACAGATATCTAATATTAGAAGCACTTGAAAAATTTTCTATGGTAGACAGCTTCTAAAATGGCTCCCAGTCATTCCTACCTTCTGGTATTCATGTTCTTATGTAAGACTTTCTTTTTGTATGTAGGCAAAAATCTAGTGGCTTGCTTTTAATAAACAGAATATATCAAAAGTGATAGGCTGTCACTTCCAAAATTAAGTTATAAAAGATTTTGTCTTC
This sequence comes from Mustela erminea, assembly GCF_009829155.1. Taxonomy (NCBI): domain Eukaryota; kingdom Metazoa; phylum Chordata; class Mammalia; order Carnivora; family Mustelidae; genus Mustela; species Mustela erminea. The sequence continues at coordinate 38,563,915 of NC_045632.1, forward strand.
CATCTGGTTCACCCACTCTGTCTTGCTAGTTCTGATGTAGTTTGCTGTTACATTGTGAGCTGCTCTATGGAGAGGCCCATGTAACAAAGCAATATCCAACCAATAGCCTATAAAAATCAAAATCGTTAGGCTCAGCCCCTGATTCCTCCAACAACCATGTCAACAGTCATAGAAACAGATCCTTTCCCAGTTGAACACTGAGATGACTGCATCTTCATCGACACCTTGAGTGCAACCTGTGAGAACCTTAAATCAGTTGGCCTGGCTATGCCCAACTAGGCTATAGTTAAGAATTCTGAACTGTAATTGAGGAATTTAATTGAGGAAATAAATTGAGGAAATTTAATTGAGGAATTAAATTGAGGAAATAAATAAATATTGTTGTTTAAGTCACTAAGCTTTAGGATAATTTGTTACATGGCAATAGATAATATGCATTCTCTTTAGTATAAAGAGTGACTTAGGGTGTGGCTAAGAGCCTACTTTCGGTGGAGAATAAAGGAGTACTAAAATAGACCTAAGTAATTGCAAGTAAGATGAGTAGGTTCTTATTCTCCTGGAAAGCTTGGATTCTTGACTGTAAAAAACAAAACAAAACAAACAAACAAAGCAAAACAAACAAAAACAAGCTCAGAAGCCCTGGACACAAATAAGTGAATAAGTTTTGCATAGGTCCCTACCTCTCTGTCAGAAGTCATCTTGTTTTGCATAGCAAATGAAACCATCAACAAAATAAAAAGATAATCTACTGAATGGGAGATGATACTTGCATAGGATATACCTTTGAAGGGGTTAATATCCAAAATATATAAAAAAAATGTATACAACTCAACACCAAAACAACAAATAATCAAATTAAAAATGGGCAGAGAGGGGACGCCTGGGTGGCTCAGTTGGTTAAGCCACTGCCTTCGGCTCAGGTCATGATCCCAGGGTCATGGGATCAAGTCCTGTATTGGGATCCTTGCTTGGCAGGGAGCCTGCTTCTCCCGCTGCCTCTGCCTGCCTCTCTGCCTGCTTGTGTGTACTCTCTCTCTCTCTCTCTCTGGCAAATATATAAAATCTTTAAAAAAAAATGGGCAGAGAACCTGAATAGGTATTTTTCCAAATAAGATATACAGATGCCCAAGAGACAAAAGATTCCCCACTTCACTAGTCATCAGAGAAATGCAAATGAAAATCCCAATAAGATATCACCTCACACCAGTCAGAAAGGCTAGTCTAAAAAGGACAAGAAGTAAGTGTTGGTGAGGATGTGGAGAAAAGGGTTACCTTAGGCAGTCCAGTTAAGAATGTAAACTGGTGTAGCCACTGGAGAAGAGTATGGAGCTTCCTCAAAAAATTAAAAACAGAAATACCATATGACCCAGTAATTCCACTTCTGGGTAGTTATTTACCTGAAGAATACAAAAAAACTAATATGAAAAAATATATGTGCTCCCATGTTCACTGCAGCATTATTTCACAAATGCCAAGAAATGGAAGCAAACTAAGTGTCCATCAATAGATAAATAGATAAGAATATGTGACATGATCCATGCCTATGTGTACATGGCAACACACACACACACACACACACACACACAGTAATATTATCCATTTAAAGAAATGATATCTTTCTATCTGCAACAAGAAGATAGGCCTAGAAGGTATTACGCTAAGTGAAATAAGTCAGACAGAAAAGGACAAATACCATATGGTTTCACTTATTTGAGGAATCTAAAAAGCAAAACAAACAAATGGACAAACGAAACAGAAATATAAATACAGTAGAACAAACTGTGGTTACCAGAGGAGGGGGGTGGGAGAAAGGGCAAAATAGGTGAAGAGGTTTAATAGGTACAAACGTCCAGTTATAAAATAAATAAGTGAGAGGGTTGAAAAGTATAGCATAGGGATAGAGTCAATACTGCAATAATTTTACATGTAAGTAAGTGACAGATGATAACTACACTTATCTTGCTGAGCATTCTAAATGTATATAATTATCAAATCACTATGCTGTACATGTGAAATTAATATGATATTTATGTCAACTATATTTCAATTAAAAAAAAAGTCATGGAGTGCCTGGCTGGCTTAGTTGGAAGAGCATACGACTCTTGATCTTGGGGTTGTGAGTTCAAACTCCATGTTGGGTTTAGAGAGTCCTTAAATATAAATGAATAAATAAAGAAAAAGTCATCTTGTGCCACACAGAAGCTCTATATTCTGCTTATTCATTAGAGTCTAGCCATGTTTGTCTTCTTCTTGTTCCTTAAACAGTTCATGCCCTTCCTTGCACAGAGTCTTTGTGCCTGACATTTCTTTCTCCCAGAATGGCCCTTCTACTCCACTCCACATTCTGGTCCTTTCTTTTTTCCTATTTGTGAGATTAACTACCACCTCAAAAGTGTACCTTTCCACAGTAGTTCTTTTCTACATCCATGCTCATTCTTTTTTTCCTGTGTAGATTATTTACAATTTACAATTAGTTATTTATTATTTTTATCTTTTCTACCCACTGGAATATAAACTCCAAAGAGCAGGGGATTATGTTCTTTATTCCCCAGCACCTTAGCAGAACTTCTGGAATAAGGATGGAGAAACAATACACCCTTGTATGGGAAGAACTGGAAAAGGGGAAGAGAGGGAAAGTCAGTGAGCCTATGGGACCAATTTCAAGATCCGGATGAGCACCAAAAGCATTTAGGCCAAAATAGTAAAGTACAAGAGATATTTCATTCCTTGTTCAATGCATCTTAGAAGTCATAGTTCTTCAATAATAAATGCACTGAGTCACCTTTGAAAAGATTTTTTTGTTTATGCTTAATTTTGCTTATGTTTCTGCCTTTTTATGAAAGTGGAATTAGAAGGTTCTAACACTGGTGTTGAGAAAAAAGTGGATAATTACAGTTGAATGAAAGAATGAATGAATGGATACATGACTCATCATCAAACACATTTCTGGTTTTAGACTTGCCCATCCTTCTATAATACTTAGCAAAGTATAACCTCAGTGGGTAACTTCTCTCTAAAGTGAGAAGAAAGATATGTTAATAATGTGAGACTCTCTTAAGTCTAAAATACGTTATTTTATTCACTTTCCACTGTATTATTTTATTCAATTTTTCACATAGTAAGATACACGGTATTATTTCAGGACTGTGCTCACCTGAAATTGTCTGTCAATGAGTTTCCTGGGAGAAAAAGTATGGCAGGTTGTAAAAATATCCCAGTTTTTCACTACTTATATGCAGTAACTTTATCACTTTGCTGTCCAGTCTGGCTCTGGGCTCGGCCATGTGATATGCTTTGGCCAATGAGATGTTAATTGATGTGACATAGCAAAGGCTTGAAAGGGTCCCATCTTAGCTCTTGCTCTTCCTTTGAGGACAGAGCCACCACCATAAGAACATACCAAAGACTGACCTGGTGATCTGAAAAAGAAAATGACAGACATGCGAAGCATAGCAATTAGTCAGCCCACAGATGCATGAGCAGCTTAACAGATGTGCGGAAATGTAAGTGAGACTAGGAAAATTTCGGTGTCCTGTGGCTGTTTCAGCTGAACTCCAAGATTCATGAGGGAAAAAAGGTACATGCCACTGAATATTTGGAGAGGCTTGTTACATGGCAATTCCTGACTGATGTAACAGGAAACATGTATTGCAAAGAAGGATGATAAACTGTGTTTTGGAATACATTATAACATCATCATGTCAGGCAGTCAGCTTCTGACACTACAAATACCCTGTTAAGGTCAGAATTCTTATTTTTGATACTTTATTATTTGGAAACAGATTAAAGACAACTTCCCTGACCTATATTTTCAAAAGCACATACACATGAAAACCAGTTAGGAATAAGTAATCCTTAAGGGATATAAAACACAAAGGAAGTCGTAAAGGCAGAATGTTTAAAATGAAAAGAAATAAAATAAATGAATAAAAATTATAGTTTGGGAAGATACTGAGTTTTGGACTTTAGAACTTTCCCATATATGAATAGTTTGCTTTATTAATTTGCATGTTGTTTTTTTAATTGTATCTTCTAAATATTTGCGGAAGCTTACAAACCATGAGAAAAAAAAGAACATATGTGCTAGTGTTCTCATGTTTGACATATTTGGCATTTCTGTGAAACAGCAGAGATCAGCTCAGATAATTTATTTGTGTCTATATTTATCTCCACTATTGTGCTGTAAACTCATTTAGAGCAAGAACTATGTCCCTTTCATTTTACTGTCTCCCCCAACAAAATAGTGCCTGGTTAACACCAGGGCCCAATTACTGCTTGGCAAACTGAACTAAATTAAATGTAAATTAAAATCTACTGAAGCTGTATAAAGAAGTGCACAAAATCATGAGCTAAGAGTTTGATAGTTACAGTACAACATGAACCTCTCTTCTCAAAATGTGGACACTGTCATGTCTCCTCAGAGAACCTGAAGAAACAGGGACAAAAAAAGCATTTCACTATCTGAGCACAATACTTTGTTGATGATAACTTAATCAACAATATTCTACACTAAAACCTGTATTGATATTTTATGAAAGTGACAAGCATCAAATTATCATAGTTTTAAGATAAAATTCAAGAATTTAAAAAAAAATAGCAAATAAGCATGGAGAAATTTTTTCATTTACTTCTACCACTCATACTATTTCCACGGGACAGTCTGGGGTATTCTGGTGTACGGTGATCATTAGATAGGTTAAAACTTCATCTCATCTTTCAAAATGAAATGTAACAAAACAAACAAAAAAACAAAATAAAACTAACTTCATCTCATCTTGCTCTAAAGTTAATTCCAGCGCCAGGCACATTTACAGGAACAGGAGGTTTGTTAGCTGAATACATAGATGGATGGATGAATCAACCATTATCAGTTGATGGAGGTAAAGATCAGAGTGCCTCCAATTTTAATATCATATATCACACATATAAAATAATTAAACTGTGTATTAGAGAAACTAACAGCTTCTCTAGGTTATGGTGCTAAGCTATAGTGCCACTAAATCTTTCAAAGCCTCACATCAATTTCTCATTGCATTTTTGCCTGCCTATTATTTTTAATTTTTTTTTAATTTTTTAAATTTTTTTTTAAAAGATTTTATTTATTTATCAGAGAGATAGAGAGAGCGAGCACAGGCAGACAGAATGGCAGGCAGAGGCAGAGGGAGAAGCAGGCTCCCTGCTGAGCAAGGAGCCCGATGTGGGACTCAATCCCAGGACGCTGGGATCATGACCTGAGCCGAAGGCAGCTGCTTAACCAACTGAGCCACCCAGGCGTCCCTAATTTTTTAATTTTAATTGCTTTATCAGTAATTACTTTTCCCTCCTTTTTTTTGAACTTTAAGGAGATGCAATTAACAAATACAAAAGTAATATATTTAAAGTGTATAATGTGGTATTTGGACTCTTTTCTTTATATTTATATATCTAATCAATAAAACTGCATTGTTTCCATAGACCAGGCACTATTCCTAGGCATCAAGGATATAGGAAGACAACAGTGGGCATAATAATTGCCCCACTAGAAGTTACAAACAAGTTATGAGACATGAGACAGGGGAGTACCGAGACCTGAGTTACTTCTTTGTTCTCAGACAGTATTTCTTATGAAACTAGTTATTTTTGAACAGAAATTTGAAGAATTAAGAATTGACTCAAACAAGCAAAGCATGCAATTAAGAGGATTCCAGACTGAAGAACAACATCTGCTAAGAGACTGCCTTTAACAGAACATTGCATAACAGACACAGTACATGATTCTTTAGAAAGAGGGAAGGATGGCATCATGGGAAATGAACATGTACTCCCCTTGCCAGGCACAGTGACAACCATTTTCTATGCAATTGCTCATTTCATTAATTCAACTCTCCAGTGAAAAATGGTGTTATCCTTCCCTGTTTTTAAAAGGAAAGAGGCTAAGGCTTGAATGAGCTAGCTTGACCAAGTCTAAGTTATAACATTTGAATTCAAGTTATCAGATTCAAAGGCTGCTTTCAAAAATCACTTTTCAAGATAATGATACTTTGCAAAGTGGTTACAAAAAAAAAAAAAAAGGAGAGAGAGATTGCTTGGTTCTATCACTTTACTGAACAGTTAAAATTCACATTGGTGATAGGAGGTAGATACAAAAATAATGACTAGGGACGCTTGGGTGGCTCAGTGGGTTAAAGCCTCTGCCTTCAGCTCAGGTCATGATCCCAGGGTTCTGGGATCAAGCCCCACATTGGGCTCTCTGCTTGGCAGGGAGCCTGCCTCCCCCTCTCTCTCTGCCTGCTTCTCTGCCTACTTCTGATCTCTGTTTGTCAAATAAATAAATAAATAAATAAAATAATGACTAAAAAAAGCTTAATGGGACAAGCAACTTCAAGTTTATATACTACTTAACTGCTCAATTTTGAACCCGTATATCCAATTTCAAAGTTAATGTTATTAACCACTGAATTTTAGAGAAACATTTGGATTACACCAAACCTGGAATTAATGGTAAGAGACTCTGTAGCTTTATTATCCTCAATCTACATTAGAGATATAAGTGACTGTATATGTTTGGTTTTGATAACATCTGCCCAATAGAATAATATCTTCTCTATATAATTCATAAGACCATTGTGAAAATTAATACTATGGATCTCATTATACATAAAGTCTAAATCTTAATGTGATACACAGAGCTCTTCCATTATCATTTTAGCATCAATATCCATCAACCTGCCTCTTGAACCCAAGACTTTGGTCACACAGAACTTCTCAAATCATACTCTTTTTTCCTCTATGAATTGCTGAAAATAGCCAACCTAACCAGGATTTCAAATCACTTCTTAATATGATAACTTGCTCTTTTGCTAGTTGATTGGATTAGTGCCAAGCCCTTAAACAATAGTATACAAAGTATTAGTAAATGATAGTTATGTGCCAGGTTCATTTTATGCATTTGCATAGAAGCCTGCTCATTAAATTTTTATAATACTAAGAAATATACTATTGTCCCCACTATAAAGATAAAAAAGTTGATGTTTTAAAAGGTAAGGGCTTTCCCCATAGTTAAAAACAAAGTAGTAAGAGTAGAATCATGAATTGAACCTAGGTCAGTCAGATTCCACAGTCCATTTACATTCTATTTAGCCAGATTGTCTTGGTTATTTTTAAAGCAAAGTAAATTTTCAGAACTAGTTTTAAATTAATTTGAAACTTATCTTAAAGCCTGCATACACTCACGATTGCCAAAGCATTTCCATCTTTATGTAAAAAAAGATGTAATAATGCATATAAATGATCTTGCACTCAATAGAGCTAGTTCCTCTCTGATTTTTTTTCTCTAGCATCTGTGATATGGTTGGTGATGGATGTTTGGAAGGTCAGATGACAGATGGGGGCCAACATGTCTAGTTTCAGACTAAGAATTTAAAATTGGAGATTAAAATCAAGTGTCTCCAATGGAGGAATTGGAAATCTTAGAGTCTGGGTGATGCTCTGATTCTCATCAAGATTCAATTGAAAAAAAAGTCTTTCCATTTTAATTTGCACCTTTTTGGGATAGAAATACCACTGCACCATTCATTTAAATGAAGAGTGGAAGATGCGATGAGCTCTTGGCCATCAGTATGGCCTCCAAGAGCCATCTGTTCTCAGAACCAGTGAGCAAGTAAGGATTTATGAGCTATTCTCAACAAACTCCATGTGTGTGGCAGGGAAGGGCAAATCCAGCTGCTTTTTATTTTCATCAAACATCTTGATCTGTTCTTCAAACACTGTAAGTTTTATGAAACCCTAAATACAGTTTGTCAAACACTTTTCTTATCTAATTAGGAAAATGATTTGTATGTTAAGAGAAATTGCAAAAGATGATTCTGATTAATTCATATTTACATAAAGTCACCAATGTTGTACATCTTATCAATGCCCCAGATTCCCAGGGTCTGCCAAAACAAATAAGAACATGCACAAATTCTCACACTCTGTCACAAATATGCAAATATACCTTTCTTCTTAATTTGTCCAAAGTTAAACAGAGGCTTGAACTTTGTAAAAGTATGTTTTGTTCCCTTTAATAAATACATTCATTTCAAAACTACTGAATGAATACCACCATGATTGCTAATAATTATCTTTAATATGTATTCAGAATTTTCTAAGCTCTTTAAATGCTTTCTCACACATTATTGCTGTGTGTAATAGAACCAAATGATGGAGCTGAAAGCCATCTAGAGATCATAAAGTCCAATCTTTTCATTAAAAAAAAAAACAACTCTAATAAGGTATAATTTACATATAATAAAAATGTATCCAATTTAAGTATAGTAAGAGTGCTAGGAGTCTTGATGTAAGTATACATTGTGTAACTATAAAAACCATGCTATAGGACATTACCATCACTACATCAGTGTCCTTGTACCCTTCCACATCAATACCACCCATCCCTGGCCCAAACAATCACTGATTTTTTTTCTCTTTTCACTTTAAATAAGATTGGTCTTTTTTTTTTTTAAGATTTTTATTTATTTATTTGAGAGAGTGAGTGAGAGAGAGAGAGCATGAGAGGGGAGAAGGTCAGAGGGACAAGCAGACTCCCCATGGAGCTGGGAGCCCGATGCGGGACTCAATCCCGGGACTCTGGGATCATGACCTGAGCTGAAGGCAGTCGCTTAACCAACTGAGCCACCCAGGCACCCAGATTGGTCTTTTTTAAAGTTTAATATAAATGGTACCTTGCACAACGTTTTCTATTGTATTTGACTTATTTTGTTTAGCATAATATTCTTTGAGATTCATTAATTTACTTTTTTTTTTCTTAAGATTTTACCTACTTATTCATGAAAGAGAGAGAGGCAGAGGGAGAACCTAGCTTCCTACAGAACATGGAGCCTGATATGGGACCCGATCCCAGGACCCCAGGATCATGACCTGAGCTGAAGGCAGATGCTTAACCATCTGAGCCACCCAGGTACCCCAAGATTCATTCATTTTCTTTAGTCTATTAAAAGCGTATTTGTTTTGGGGCACCTAGCTGGCTCAGTCAGTAAAGCATGTGACTCTTGATCCAAGGGTTGTGAGTTTGAGCCCCACTTGGGAGTAGAGATTACTTAAAAATAAAATCATTTGAAAATGACTCATTAGCTTCCTTGTGGTTGAATAGTATTCCACTGTACGGCTGTTTCGTGATTTATTCATTTACCTGTTCATGGCCTTCTGTTTTTTGTTTTTGTTTGTTTATTTGTTTGTTTCCTCCAGTTTGGACCTATTGTGAATAAAGTTGTTATGAATATTTCTACACAGAACTTTATATGGACATACAACTTCGTTTTTCATACAACTTCATTTCTTGGTGTAGGTGAAAGGACACACACACCTGTGTCATCCAAAGTTCTCAATTTAGAAAGAATCTACATCCAACATCCTCACCAGGAGATCTAAAATATTAGGGAGTATGTATTCACTGCCTGTAGCTTGAAGTAAGTCATTCTAAGTCCACAAGTGCAGTCCTCTCGGCTCTTAATGCTTGTCTGAATCTTTCTGAGGTGACAAGCACTGCAGGGAGTATGCTCTATGATGGAGAACAAAACAGACATGATCACTGCAGAACTAAATTAAAAATTAAGCAATATGAAAAAATTAAGCAATATGTGCACGTGTTCATATATATACGTATATATATATATATATACGTATATATAAAATTTCAAAATGTGATGGATTCTTTGAAGAATTCATACAGAATTCCATGAAGTTATTTTCTTCTGGGTGATTAGAAAAGAACGCTAGAGAGTGGTGAAAATTAATCTGAAGGTTAAAGAATGAGAAAGAACCAGCAATGCGAACAGTTGCCCTAAGAGCATCTAAAAGAAAGACTAGCATACGTGAACGTCTTGAAAGAGGGAGGCTAGATTACAGTAATGAAAGGAGGGAGTGGATTGAGATGAGTCTGAAAGTCAGGGAAAGGTTTCTTATTTTTAACTACTTAATACAAGATATATAAATACATATGAATCCTCCAAATATTCTATATAAAGAATTATAATCTACACATAACAAAAACAAATAAATCTTAAGTGTACAGTTAGATATAAGTGTGATAGATGTATACCCATGTAATTAAACCCCAAATTAGGATGTAAATAAATAAAACATTTATACCATCCAAGAATACTCCTTTACATCTATTTCTTTTCAATTCATACCCCTCCTACCACTCCTGCTAGGAGGCAACCACTCTTTGGGTTCATATAGACATAAATAAGCCTAGATTAATTTTGTGTGCTGTTAAAATACAAAGGAATCATTCAAAAGGTATACATTTGTGTCTAGCTTCTCTTGGCCAAGGTAATGTTTCCAGATTTATCTGGATTTATCTGAGTTTATTTTTATTATTGAAAAGTAGTCCCTTAAATTAAAAAAAAAAAAATCACAACTTTTAAAATATTGTTGATGAGAAGTTGGGATTGTTCTAATTTTGAGCCAAGGGTTTTTTTGTTTTGTTTTGTTTTTGGGTTTTTTTGTTGTTTTTTAAAAGATTTCACTTATTTATGTGAAAGACAGAGGTCACAAGCAGGCAGAGAGATAGGCAGAGGGAGAGGAAGGGAAGCAGGCTCCCCGCTGAGCAGAAAGCCTGATGTGGGGCTCGATCCCAGGAATCATGACCTGAGCGGAAGGCAGAGGCTTTAACCCACTCAGCCACCCAGGCGCCCCTGAGCTAAGGTTTTTATGAACATCCATGTGTAGATCTTTTGGACAAATGTGTTCAATTCTTGGATGCAGAATGGTAGGCCATAGTGTAAGGTTATGTTTGACTTCATAAGAAATTGCCAAACAGTTTTCTAAGTCACAGTACTGCTTTATATTCCCAGCAAAAACGCATGAGTTTCTATTGTTGATAAAATAGCCAACATTTGACATTTTTCTTGTTTTTCCAATTTCTCTCCAATTTTGACTTTTTAGATGTAAATCTTTTCTTTTTAAAAATTTCTTTAGCTTTTGTTTTTAGTGCTTTGCTGTAGGGGTTACACAATGTACTCCCCTAGGTTATCACAGTATAATGTAAGTCAAACTCTATTATTTCATGTATGAAGAAACTTATGGTGTTCTTCCATGTACTATCTCCTTTATGCTAGTATTACTCATCTATACCTATTTTATATATATTATTAACTTCAAAATACATTGCATTTATTTTTCATCAACCAACTACTTTTCCTTAAAGCAAAAAAGAAAAGAAAAAGACATAATCTTTTATATTTATTCACATATGTTAAATGTCCATTCCTCCTCATTCTTTCCTGGGGAAATTGAGTTTATATCTAACATCAGTTTCTTTTCAAGTAAAGTTCTTACTTTAGCAATTCTTATTGCAAAGGTCTATGAATGGCCCTTCCCTCCCTGGAATTTATTCCATTAAGAATTCTTTGAATCCACTCTTCTTAGATAGCTTTGTAAAAAGTATGATTGTTTATTTATCTATTCTTTCCCCCTTGATCAGATCAAGAGAATGATGGTCTTTTGTGGCTTTCCACTAACTAACTGAAAAGCTAACTCTCTCCAAGGGGAAAAACTCTCAAGATCTTATATGTGTTTGAGTTAAGTAAACTATGGCATTAGCTACAGTGAGGGAAGAAAACAGTTGATACAAGTAAGTTGTCAAAACAGGGTCAACAGTTTTTGTTAATGGTTTGAAAGAGACGTAAATAAAGAAGAAACTAAACAAGAGGGTAATGTACATGGTTTTTTTGTTGTTGTTGTTTGTTTGTTTTTTAAAGATTTTATTTATTTATTTGACAGAAAGAGATCACAAATAGACAGAGAGGCAGGCAGAGAGAGATAGAGAGAGAGAGAGAGAGAGAGAAGCAGGCTCCCTGCTGAGCAGAGAACCCGAAGCAGGACTCGATCCCAGGACCCTGAGATCATGACCTGAGCCGAAGGCAACAGCTTAACCCACTGAGCCACTCAGGCACCACCTAATGTACATAGTTTTAAAGATGTTGTAAGACAGGACAATAATTGTTTCCCTATGTGAAAACACTGATATCTTACATCTGTAAGGCCTTTTGGAATGTGGGTTAAATCTGAATTGGCCTTAAATAGTTGATTTTAGAGGAGACTCTACTTATAAAGCCTAGTTATGTAAAAAATATTGAAATAAGCTATTATCAAATAACTAAAATAAAAGGTGCAGGCCACTAAACTTTCAGATAGACGAAATGATGAAGTATATTTAGTTTATTATCAATTTAATTGGGGTAGTTGTAATCTGTTCTAAAGTTTGAAAGGGGTAAGGATTTGGGAAAGGTGACTACATAGGCCATTTTAGGGCCAGGGGCTGGATTTCTTTAAAAGATAAGAAGCCAACTGAAATCTAAACTATGTGTCACAAAAGGTATGTAGAAAATTAGTTGGGTATAGCACTTAAAATATATTTGACATAATATGTGCTCATCACATCAACTTCCATAACTGTGCTTATCCTGAACATGAGTGTACGTGTGTTTGCATTTGCACATTCATACACAGAGACACATGTACATACCCACTGCCACACATGCACTCTTCTTTTAATATTTCTTCCAAGTGTTTGCATAGAGGAGCTGATAAGTGCAATAAATGAGAATCATGGGCCTAAAAGAAAGCAACCCATTGTTTTTAGAGAAAGAAAAACTGGAAAGATTTCTGTTGGACAATAAAAGAATGGTTAGGACACAAAAAAGGAATAATCATACCCTGTATCCACTATCATGTAAGACTCTACTTTCCAGGATATATCCAGGATTTTTTTTAAGTTTGATGACATTAGAGAATAGTGTATTTATACTCCCAGGATCCCTTCCATGTGATAGCCATCTCTCCCAAATTCCATGTTGTCTATTTGGAGCTGCCAGTCACCTCACCTCAGTGTTATGCATATGACTTAAGTATGGTCAATATTTTTGCCTGACACTTAACATAAGTACATGGAATCACGTCCTTCCTGTGGTACCAAGAGAGGCTGAGGAGGAAACCCAGACTTCTATATCTACCTGGCATGCACCTTCTTCCCATGCCATAATGGCATCAGACAAAAACCAGCTGAAAGGTAAGGCTTAAATGAGATTCAGAGTATGATAATTTAATAGCCCAGAAATGAGTGTTTCAATAGAAAAACATTCATTATCCAAAGAGCTGAAAAAGTCTCAATTTAAGTGAGATAGATAATCTCTAGAGGTCGATGCCAATGAGAACAGAATATTAAAACTATCCAGCAAAGTATATAGAAGAATTAACTGGAAATTCTATAACTGAAAAAAATACCAATAAAAATTTAAAAACACAATGAATAAGCTCAACAGCAGAATTAAGGGGGCAGAGGAAAGATTTGGTGAATTGGAAGAGAAAACAACTAATCTGAAAGAACAAAGAGAAATCAATTAAAAAGAAAAGAAAAAAAAAAAAGAGCAGAGATTTAGGGCCCAGTAATAATACAGCAAAAGATCTGACATTCATGTTATCAGACTTCCAGAAAAAAAGAAGAAATAGAATAAAAAAAAAATACTCAAAGAAATGTGTGAAAACTTCTGAAATTTTCTGATAAACATAAACCTTAGATTCAAGAACCTGAACAAACTCCAAGCTGGATATATTTCAAAAACACTATACCAAGAATGTCAAAATCAAATTTTTTAAAACTAAAGGCGAAGAAAAAACATGAAAGCAGAAAAATACTTAGGTGGAAAACAATTTGAATGACAACAGATTTAAAATCAGAAACAATGAATGCCAGAAGAAAATGGCATAGCACTTTTTTTTTTTTTTTTTAAATGCTGAAAGAACTGTTAGCTGAGAATTCTATTAAGGCAGCAAAATTATCCTCTTCTTGAGTTTTCTACATTACTTCTGATGATGGAAACAAAGTTATAATACTGTCTGATGTTGTTTAAAATATATGTAAAAAAATTCAAGATAATTATGTTATAAACACTGGAGAATTAAGAAATGTAAACAAGGTAAGTTTTCTGCATGTTATCTGAAGTAGTAAAATGACTCCAGTAGCCTTGAGATTTTATATATAGATACAATTATGCACATGTGTGCATACTTATATATATATTATACACATATAATATATATATATTTATAAGACGTGTGTGTAAATGCATGTGTACATATAAATATATAGATGTATATACACACACAGAGACAACCTTCAATAACCACTAAAAAGGCTATACAAAGAGATAAACTCATGAACATTATAGAAAAATAGAAACACATTTTAAAAAAAAGTGTTTTGGTGATCTATAGAAAGGCAAGAAAAAAGAGAAATAAAAAAAATAAACAAGAGAACAAATAAAACCAAAAAAGAAGCATACTTAAGCCTAAAACAGTAATATTTAAATTAAATGTAAATGGTCTAAATACGCCAGAAAAGACTTCTGGCCTCCAGTGAAGGTAAAACTGGCATGGCATACCATTAGAGAGGAATTGTAAAGAAATATTTTTCATGTTTTCCTCTATTCTATCTTCTCATTGATTAGTGAGCATGTGGCTTTGTGTGGTGAAGACCTGAGCTTATGGGCCCTTCCCAATAATTGCAGAATTCACAAAAGATTACAGTACCAGCATCCACATCACCAAGTATTGTCCAAGATTATACATTTTCAAGACTACACATTAGGACAGTATAGAAACAGAATGCACACCTAGGATAACAGACCCCCTCTTCTTAACCTTTCCACATAGTCTGCCATAAGAAGTTTATTATCCTGTCAGAAAGAATGTTAAAAAATATATATATATTTATGACACTAGCTGAAAATGGTAAGGAAGATTACTCAAGGAGGACATGGCAATAGGTGTAGGGACTACTGCAATGAGGTCTTGAGGAGAGAGGAATTAAATGCAACTCTGAATGCAGCATGGCAAGTGGGAATTTACAGTGAAAAAACAGGCTGGGAGACTGTGAGTGGAAGATTATTAAGAAGATATATCGAGGGTAAGAGAGGATTCTGGCTAAACTGACATAAGTGGATTCTTGCTGAAGACAGGCCAGGGTGATCAGACATCACCTGGAGTGGGGTGGAGATTAAGGAACCTGATCATATACTAACAGTGATCAGATATCAAAGTGTTGTCGAGAGGGGGTAAGGGGGTGAGGTTAAAGTGACTGCTGGATTTGTCTAAAGTTGAACAATGCAGGGATACACACAGAGTTAAAAAGTCAGGCATAATTGGAAAAGAGTTCAGGGATGCCTGAGTAGAGTTCGATCAATGAGAAAATCTTTGTCAAAAGGAATAGGTAGGGGCGCCTGGGTGGCTCAGTGGGTTAAAGCCTCTGCCTTCGGCTCAGGTCATGATCCCAGAGTCCTGGGATCTAGCCCCACATCAGGCTCTCTGCTCCGCAGGGAGCCTGCTTCCTCCTCTATCTCTGCCTGCCTCTCTGCCTACTTGTGATCTCTGTCTGTCAAAAAAAAAAAAAAAGGAATAGGTAAAAAGAATTCAGGGATACAGAAAATATAGAGGTAACTAGGTAACTAGAGAAATAGTTAAACCATGCACAGGGAATTAGAGGAGCAGAATAGAGATGATACTGACTCTCCCAGAGAATATAGGGGGAGTTTTACTTGATTTTAGTTCTGAAAAATTTAAAAATTTAGGTATGATCCATGCAACAATGAAGAGGAGCAAGGGTGTGGCTTGTACAAAGCCTCAGATATATAAATAATACATAAAAGCCCTCAGTGACACTGATGAGGGAACAGAAGGCTGGCTGAGGACAGAGCAAAAGGCTGACACCCTGCAACCTTCCCCCACCCCCACTCCCGGGTGGGGCATATGTGACATCTTTAGGAATCTCCCAACTATCTTAATGTTAATACTTTGCTAAGAAGGGGAAAATGGCAAGGCCTCTGATATCCTGTATCTTGTAGGTCCTCTTTAGCATATGAAAATTCTATTGTAATCTCCTTTTTCCTTACCTCCCCTAGCCCAATCTATATAACCCACCACCCCTCACAACCCCAGGGGCAGCAGCTCTTTCTGCCCATGGGTCCTGTCCCTGTCCTTTAATAAACCACCACTTTGCACCAAAGATGTCTCAAGAGTTCGTTCTTGGTCATCAGTGCTGGACCCCAACCCACTGAACCTCACCTATATTCTAAAACTTCCTCAACACTAATGTGATTAGCTTGTTATTTTAAGAACATTGGATATATATACTGACACACAAGTTGATACATTTTTTTTAATTTGGAGAGGAAAAAAAAATCCTTAGTAGCTACAAATTCTAATGTAAATGGAAATTAAAAACTAACTTCAAATTTGACTTTATTCAATGTCAATACATCTTAATTTATGTCTTTAAAAATAACTTTTCTTCTAAGTATATGAAGTCGATAGTTTTACATGTATCTTCTCCCAATATTTTACAGATTTATTTCTGAAAAGTTAAATTATTATATTTTTATATTATAATTTAAAGGAGAACGTAGTCCTCTAGTTCCTTGCAATTCTAAGTATGGTTTATGGATCAACACCAACAGCCTCACTTGGGTACTTGCTAGAAATGTAGTAACTCAGGCCCTACCTCAGGCTTGATAAATCGAAATCTGTTTTAACAAGACTCTTACATAATCCCATGCACATTTAAATTTGAGAAACACTTTTCTAGCTGATTAAAATAGAAAATTAGTTCACTCAACTCAGTTTTTGCCACTTGACCTATGACATCATGAATCTGACCCATCTCTCAGGATAGCAATTCGGAAATGTATGCCTACATGTTTGCAGATTAAAAGAACTCACTCTCAGTACTCATCACAACTGAGAATAAATTTTGTTATTAAGCTAGTATTTAAATTCAGGTTTTCAGGTGAAGGCATTTGAAGTCCCATCATTCTCATATTTAATGAAAATGAATATTTGGCATATATTTCTGAATCTACACTTTGTCATATCTTTTCATCATTAATTACTTTTTTTTCCTTTCCTACGTGGCTAAATTTTATTCCTGTTTTATATTCTGATTTGAATCTAGTTTTTATTATCTCATAAGCAAAAACAGATATACACACCTGGGATTAAACCTACTGAAGAGATCCTAATTTCATCAAAATGAATGCACCTACTGATTTTTGTCTATAAATACATAAATTTATGAAAAATGAGAATTCCCCTTTCTTTCAAAGCCAATTGCCAATAGGAATTTCTGTTATTTCCTTGGCTGTTAACAGAATGTTTCTATAATTCATGTGAAAATGAACTGTACCTTAATACATGTTTTCTTCAGTGACTTTTGGTAGATTCCTGGCTATTTGACCTCCCTTTTAATAAAATGCAAGGCTATTTGTTGGTCCTATGGAGCACCTTCCTTCTGGCCTTCCTTTTTCCAGAAAGACTCCATTCTTCCTGAGAGGACCCCAGCTGTAGCTTTGATTGAGGCATTCACATTCTACAGCTGGGCCAAGCTTTCTCTGAAATGCAGCTGGAATAGGCATTTCAAAGGCCCACATTGTTATACAAATGCCTCTATTCTTCCTGTTAGAGGCAGAAACCCAGTCAAGTGCCCAGGCACAGAGGCTGTCAGAATGGAAGAGAAATTAATTTCTCAGGACTATCATCATTTTTCAGTCCATCTTTCATCTAGAAAAACTCAGTAAAAAAACACATAGAACAACCTAATCATTGGATGTTATGGCAAAATTGTCAAACTGAAGGCATATTTCACTTGTCTTTGACTCACACCATGATTAGACTAAAAGATACACGGAGGAGTTGCCTTGGGGAGATGGCAGATGAATAAGAAGGAAGGAGCGCAAAAGCAGTCAAGGGTTTGCTGGGCAAAACTGTGACTGTTTAGGAGAATGAAAACTTCGGGTTATCCTAACCTGTGCTCTTTAAACATTAAAATTGTATAACTATTTTTGCATGCAAATTGTACGCTCCCCAAGCAACTTCGATAATTTTGCTTTGCACGTATTTTTCCCGAGGTGAAATTTAGATGATGGGCAAATATGCCATATATGAAGAGTTTCGTATGCTTCATTATAAAGGATAGGATGGATGCTCAACAATGGTTACCTGAATAAAAACTGAGTGGATACATTTGCATTTTGGTTTGTACAGGTCACTCAGTAATGACTTTTGTTGGAGTTGAATGACCTCCTCAGATCCAGTCAACTTCAGAGCCAGAAGACTGAGTTTCTGACTACAAGATTAAAGGCCACTCATTTGACCTCCAAAGTAAGGTCATCTAACACAGACTCTTGGTCTAAGTCCATATTAAAATAATACAAAAGAATCTACAAAAGTCAGATTTCATGCTAAGTCTAGAATATTACAAATTATATCTTCCTTAGCCAAGAGGATTTGAATAAATTGAGCATACATGAATTATGCTCCACTGTTATAGAAACCAAATTTTTATCAATTGCTATCCTCGAATGCCACTGACCAGTGTATTTATCACTTCTATATGCAAAATGTATCTTGTCTTATCTGTCGTAATTTAAGTGAGCTTAGAAGATTTTTCTGTCTTATCTCCCTCATCAACACAGCACTGACAGGACTTTATTGCTTCTCAAATCACAGTTCTAAACTTCTGATAGCATTATATTTTGCTTACTGATTGTTCCCATGGTGACTTTCTGAATAAAAGAATAATGCCCTTGATCAGAGGACCCTGGTTTTCATTTTAGGAGGTTAGGTTAATGGTGTTGTCCACTACATTTGAAGCCATTTCATTTTAGAGACACAGCTTGACTTTCAGCCACAAAACTTGAAAAGACTTTTCTTTTTTTGGTTATATTTGCTCATTTCTATCTGAATACTATGTCTGTTTCCTTCCTATTTAAGGACTATGACATCGTACTTTTTGAATAGTTGCACAGTTGTCTCTTTTTCTAGTCCAACTTTCTTTATTGTGGGTCCAAATAGGGCCAAGAACAGAT
Source organism: Mustela erminea (assembly GCF_009829155.1). NCBI lineage: Eukaryota > Metazoa > Chordata > Mammalia > Carnivora > Mustelidae > Mustela > Mustela erminea. The sequence continues at coordinate 38,582,817 of NC_045632.1, forward strand.
TTTAACTTCCCTGTGTCATCTGAAGAAGCAGTAAGATACAGGGGAGAAAGTTGGGGCTGGGAGTCAGGAAGACTTTAAAATCCCAGGGTTGATAAAAAGGGGGAGGCATGTGGGTGGCTCATTTGGTTAAGCATCTACCTTCAGCTCAGGTCATGATCCCAGGGTCTGGGATCAAGCCCTATATTAGGCTCCTTGCTTGGAGAGGAGTCTGCTTCTCCCACTCCACCTCCCTCTCCCTCTGTGTGCTCTTTCTTTTTTGAGATAAATCAATTAATAAATAAATCTTTAACAACAACAACAAAAATCCCAGATTGGTGGGGACATAGAGGTCATCTGCTACAACATCTCATGATGTGGACACTGTTCTCATCATCATTCTCATTAATAAGTCCCGTACATTTTAGATTTTTAGAGATTATGTTAAACAGTGTTTCTAAACTGTAAAACAAGTTGGGACAAATAAAAAAGAAAAGGAAGAAAGGAGAGAAAAGAGAGAGGGAAGGAAAGAGTGAAGAGAAAGAAAAAGTGAGAGAAGAAAGAAAGAAGGAGGGAGGGAGAATGGAAGAAAGAAGGGAAGGATACAAGAAGGAAAAAAAGAAGAAAGGAAGAAAGGAAATAACTTCTCGGTCTCCTTTCCTCCCAAGAGAACTGTGATAGCATTTTTTTTTTAACTTTCTAAGTATTCAAGGTTTGATTTCTGTTGTCCTTCCAAAGCTTGGAATTATTGCCTTCAAAGAAAAAGATGAGTAAGAAAACAAAAAGATAAGTGGTGATGCAACATGGGGGCTTAAGTGGGTAGGAGAAGAATCAATGAAACAAGATGGGATTGGGAGGGAGACAAGCCATAAGTGACTCTTAATCTCACAAAACAAACTGAGGGTTGCTGGGGGGAGGGGGGTTAGGAGAAGAGGGTGGGGCTATGGACATTGGGGAGGGTATGTGCTTTGGTGAGTGCTGTGAAGTGTGTAAACCTGGTGATTCACAGACCTGTACCCCTGGGGATAAAAATACATGTTTATAAAAAATAAAAAATTAAAAAAAAAAAAAAAAGAAAACAAAAAGATGAAGGATCCTACTTATGCCTGGAGAGATAAAAGAGAATGACTGACAGCAAGAGGAAATTTAGTGTTGGTTTTTATTTTCATTTTTTTAGTAGACTATTTTTCAAATCAGTTTTAGGTGTATAGCAAATGGAGCAGAAGGTACAGGGATTTCCTCTTTACCAGCTGCCAACACATGCAAACAGATTCCCCTGATAGCAGTATCCCTCGCCAGAGTTGTGTATTTGTCATAATTGGTGAACCTACATCAACATGTTATTATCCATCCAAAGTCCCCAGTTTACATTAAGGCTCAGTCTTCACAATGTATATTCGATAGGTTTGGACATATACAATGTGACATAGATGATGGGATGTGTGTCCACCGCTCTACTATTATACAGATTATTTCCACTGCCCTGAAAATGTTCTATGTGCTTCACTTACTCATCCTTTCATTTCCCTTCCCCCTAAACCCTGGCAACCACTGATCGTTTTCCTGTCTCCATAGTTTTGCCTTTTCCAGAATGTGATGTAGTTGGAATCGTACAATATGTAGACTTTCCAGATTGGCTTCTTTCACTTAGCAATATGCATGTAAGTTTCTTCCATGTCTTTTCATGACTTGATAGCTCATTTCTTTTTAGCACTGAATAGTAGTCCATTGCCTGGATGTAACATATTTTATTTATCCATTCACCTACTAAAGGACATCTTGGCTGCTTCCAAGTTTTGGTTATTATGAATAAAGCTATTACAAGCATCTGTGTGCATGTATTTGTATGCGTCTAAGTTTGCAACGCCTTTAGGTAAATACCAGCATGGTTACTGGATTATAGAGTAAGAATATGTTTAGTTTTGTAAGAAACTGCCAAACTGTAATCCAAAGTGGCTGTACCATTTTGCATTCCCACCAGCAATAAATGTGAATTCTTGTTGCTGTATATCTTCATCAGTAAATGGTGTTCTGGATTTTGGCCATTCTAATCCGTGGGTAGTGGTATCCCATTGTTGTTTTATTTTATTATTTTTTAAAAGACTTTATTTACTTTTTTTTTTTTTTTAAGATTTTATTTTACAGACAGAGATCACAGGTAGGCCAAGAAGCAGGCAGAAGAGAGGGAGAGGGAAGCAGGCTCCCGGCGGAGCAGAGAGCCTGACGTGGGCCTCGATCCCAGGACCCTTGCTTGGGATCATGACCAGCACTGCAGGCAGTTGCTTAAGGGACTGAGCTACCCAGGTACTCCACCTCATTATTGTTTTAATGCGCATTTACCCGATGACGTAAGATGTGGAATATTTTTACAAATGTTTGTTTTCCAACTGTATATCTTGTTTGGTGAGGTGTTTATTCAAGTCTCTGGCCCAATTTTTAGTGTAAGAGAAGAAAACACTTTCATGTTTCTCCTTTACTCACACTCTATCACACTTCTGACATAAGATGTGCGGATTTTTTTCTTCTACTAACCAATTCTATGACAGCAGTGAGTGCACTTCAATTCAATTCTATTCAATTGGATTTTGAACAGTCACTGGAGTGGACACAGACCCTGCAGGTTAAGGGCTCAGCCCCACAAGACGGCTCCCCACGTTAGACATCAGCCACAAGTAATGGGTCCTCAGGTTAGCTACAAACTTCTGTCCAGCTTGGTTACCAATTAGAGGTTCTCACAGCCTTTAGCTAGAGGTTCCCTCTTCTTATGTTTGATAATTTGCCAGAGTAATTCACAGAACTCAGGAAAACAGTTTACTTACTAGATAGGAGTTGATTACAAAAGGAACAGATAGATGAAAGTGATGCATGAGGCAAACTGTGTGGGAAGCGGAGTAGAGCTTCCAAGCCCTCTCCACGTGCCCAGCTCCCCAGCACTCCCAAGTGCGCACCAACATGGAAATGATCCAATTTCCTTAGTTCAGAAATTTTTATGGGGGTTTCATCATGCAGACATGGTCATTTACTAATTCAGTCTCCACCTTCTCTCCTTTCTCTAGAGAATGAGGGGTGGAACTGAAAGCTCAAGCCTCTCATCATGGTTGGTCTTTCTGGTAAACAGCCCCCATCCTGAATGAAGCTCTCTAAAAGGCCAACTGGAGAGTCGAGAGTTGCCACATTAGAACCAAAGATGCTCCCATTGTTCAGGAAACTCCAAGAGACTTAAAAACGGAGTGTCAGAAGCTCAAATATTAGAATGAAAGATGCTCCTAGCATCTTTATTGCTTAGGAAATTACAAGGTTTTACAAACTCTGACTAGGACCTTGGGACTAAGACCAAACTATATGCTTCTTATTCAATCACAATATCGTAGTCAAGTGTTCATTCCCTTTACATGTTGAGTTTTAAGGGCACCTGAATGCAGTGGGTTAAAGCCTCTGCCTTTGGCTCGGGTCATAGTTCCGGGTCCTGGGATCGAGCCCCGAGTCGGGCTCTCTCTCTGCTCAGCAGGGAGCCTCCTTTCTCCCTCCCTCTCTGCCTACTTGTGATCTCTGTCTGTCAGATAAATAAATAGAATCTTTAAAAAAAGAAAAAAAAAAAGAGTTCTTTGTATATTCTGGATGACAGTCCTATCTCAGATATATCTTTCGCAAATATTTTCTCCTATTTTGAGGCTTGTTTTTTTTTTTTTCCATTCCCAGCCAGTATCTTTTGTAGAATAGAAATGTTAAATTTTAAAGAAGTCCAGCTTATTCTTTCTTTCATGTATCTTGCCTTATATCTAAAATATCATTGGCTGTGACCCATTTTGAGCTAATTTTGTAAAGAGTGTATTCTCCCTCTCTGTCTCTCTATGTGGACATCTATGAAGAAATACATATATATACATATATTAAATACATATATACATACACATTAAATTTATACATGCATACATGTGACTTCATTTGAGAGCACAAAAAGGCTGATCCATCAAAAGGACACCTATGCACACATCGACAAGCAGAGAACTGCTGATAACATTAAAGTCCAGTGGTGGGAATGGCAGGAGGGCTGACTAACCTTATAAATCAACCACTGATAGATACTCAGCTTCCTTCAACTAAGCATATTTGCTCTTTCAACTGAACTTAATCCAATGATCATAGCAACCACAAGAATGACAGTAACAAGAATTTACTAGATGGTAAACATCACGCTGAAACATTTTGTAGGTAGTACCTCATTTAATTTTTCTAACACCAATATGAAATAGGAAGGAATGAAAAGATAGGGTTACAGGTATTCAGCAGCTTTCTTAAAGTCTCTGAGCTAGTAAACAGGAACTCAAGGTTACAAATGAAAAGAATGTCTGAACTTTAAATACTGTGTCTAAAAAAATCCTCTTGGATTTCTCTGCCAGTTCTACTCTAGTGGGCATATGTCCTGATGCACAGAACGAATAGTTCAGGGCAACCAACAGTCATTGTTACTCCCCCCTCCCCCCACACTGGTATCTGCTTCTTGCCAAAATTTGCAAAAAACATCTCTTAATGAAAGTTTTATATGGATTTTCTGTTGTTTTACTTAAATGCACATAGTACTTCATAATATTTTAAGTAATAATAACCCCCACGTTTAATGAGACTTTCTTGTTAATCTTAATATTGAATGACCCCTAAGAATACTATACAGTAATTCATCTCATCTTAGCAGCATCACTTCAAGGAAAAATTATATTGTCATGGTTTATACTACTAAAAGCCATTTATATTCATTCCATCTTCTCGATTTCCTCTAAATCCTATTTCTACCCAATCCTCTGATCTTTTCTTATTTGAAATATGTTATTCTAGATAAAACATGCATATCTTTACAATTATAATTGTATGAATTGTGTAGATATTTAAATATCATAACTTACTGGAAAGCAGAGTTTGATGAGAAGATGAGGGATTTAGGGTGCTTGAAACTTAACCATGTCATCAAAAATGAAAGAAGCCTGGGCAATTATACAGATATTGCCTTGTGTCATAGAAATATTACCAGGATAATACACAGAATATAGGCTTTGCCAATAATTAGGGAGTATCTTATTCTGGGCTTCACTCATCCCATCTGTAAAATGAATATCTTTGATTATATCAGTAGTTCTATTACCTGTCAGGGCATCAGAATCACCAGAGAGGCTTGTTAAAAATAGTCTGCTGGTCCCACTTTTCAGCACAGCAGAGATAATGAGGTGTTGTAGGATATGTACGTGTGTATGAATGTAAATGGGTAAGGAGCTAGGTAAGTATTCATTTATTTTACAGTTTCTCCAAGTGAGTCTAATACGGCTCATCTTTCAGAATGGGTTAAATCTGATATTCTTCCCAGTTTTCAGATTATTTTATCCATCAAAATCATTGTCATTCTATGAATCTGAAAGTGTTTTATAGTGATATTAAATTAATTAACAAAGAGTCCATTCATGGTGATTCTAATACCTTAGTAATCTACATAAGCAATCAAAAACCTAAACCTGTAAATGCCTCAGGGTTAAGAAATCAAAACCTCAGGGCACCAATAATGGTCAACTGGGTTTTTCCAAATACGGTAAATGCTTAAGCTCTAGCCAATCAAATAATTCCCTCACTTTGCTTTTATCTTTTCTCTATTTAAAAAAAAGTCAGTCCTCCAGCTGCTGTTTTAGGAGTGCTCCTAACTAGGTTTGGTTTGCTGCTCCCCGGTTCAAACTGATTTTGCCCAGATGAATTCAAAATTTTTACGATGTGTCAGTTCATCTTTGAACAATGGTAGTGAGATGATTTTAAGACTCCATTATGTGTACTACAGTAATAATCTTAGAGTCAACAAAAAGAGGAAATAGGATCTGACAAGGAACCAGAGGTTATGCCTATCCTCGTGATACGTAGTACCATATCCTCATTACCTTTTCTGTCTTTCAGGTATGATTCTTTTCCTAGACCAGAAAATCCATGCTTCATCTCTCAAATTCAAGTTTCTTCCTAAGGTGGCCTTCCCAAGGAGTGCATTTTGAGTAAAAGAACCCCTCTGCCATGTCACAGAACCTGTCTGACAGAGTTCCCAGGAAGTGAGAGAGCAGCCCACCCACCAGGCAGGGAATGGCCCCAGCCCAACAGAGACCCACACTGACTGTTGATGCCCTGTTGAGTCTCTGTTCGGTTAAGTACTTAGGGAAATCACCCATTCTGCTCTTCTTGCTGAACTGATAGAGGTAGAGTTTGAATATTTAACATGACTTAATTGTTGGCTTTATTGACGTTCTCATTTTAATCTATTATATGAGAAGTCACTAGAGTAAGATGCTACACAAGGGTAGACAGGATCCTTTAGCTCTCTTATTTCACAGGTGAAATACCAACTATTATTTACCAGTTTACTGGACACTGGGAGTAGAGAAATAAGGAAAAGAATTAAATTCCTTATCTGCTAGGATCATCTACTTAGGTGGTAAATAATCATGGCAAAAATATTATCATACACACACCAAAGATGCTGTTTATTGTGTACCAGAAAGTGTGATGAATACTTTAGCTCCTGAAACCTCATAACATCCTGGAGTAGGTATGATTTTTATCTTGAATTTGCAATGTGGATCTTGAGAGAGAGTCACTTAGTCAAGTGTGAAAACAGAGTCTTCATCATTCTCCACCTGTGTGGCCTTAAGTAACTTAATTTCTCTGAATATGACCTCTGAATATCAGATTCCTAATATGAAAAGAGGACTAAAAACAGCTACCTAGTAGTGACGTTGTGAGAATTAAATAAGAAAAAAGAAAAGAAAAAGAAGGAAGGAAGGAAGGAAGGAGAAAAACATGTTCTTCATTCAAAATCTGGCCATCCATTCATCAATGCCTGTTCTTTCTTTCTTTCTTTCTTTCTCTCTTTCTTTCTTTCTTTCTTTTTTAAAGATTTTATTTACTTATTTGACACAGAGAGAGAGGGAACACAAGCAGGGGAAGTAGGAGAGGTAGAAGCAGGCTTCCTGCTGAGCAGGGAGCCTGATGCAGGTCTTGATCCCAGGACCCTGGAATCATGACCTGAGCTGAAGGAAGATGCTTAAGGACTGAGCCCCCCAGGCGCCCCAATGTCTGTTCTTTTTATGAATGTCTCTCACAGCCTATTTTTCCTTTTCTCTGTAAAACAGGCAAAAAGGTAAATTACTGAAACACATAATCATAATAGCACTTGAAATAGGGAATTCAGTCAGGCAGATGGTAGGGCTTACAAAACCTTTTAAAGTTTTCCTTCATGTAGGAGCCTCACTGGGTAAGGGAACTAGGTTTTCCTTTATGTCAATATAGTGAACCAGAGAACCTGGGTGCAGATAAAAAGAAGTAGAAGCCGTATGTGTCTACAGAGTTTAGGTGAGGTGTTCCGAATCTGTTTCCCAAGAAGCCAGGCTTAAGTCGGAGGCTGTTTCCAAAAAGCCGATTGAATCTGAACAGACTAAGGGCATAAAGCAACACTTTATGCCCTTAGTATATACTGACTTCTGGTATTATTTCCATAGGAAGGTATCATGAGTACCATCTTGAAAGATTGAGAATTTATAATTTCTCAATGGTGAGCTCAGTGGTGAGTTCCTTAGCGGTGATATCTGGAAACAGTGTCTATACAAGGAGAAAAAGTGACAGAGCCCCTGAGAGATCTTTTATTTAACTCTGCTTTATTTATCCTTAATCTTCAGGAATAGATGTAGACATGAAGATGGGCCTCCCATTTAAGTGGCTACAAGGATAATTTTTATGAACAGTTTGTTCTTGGGACTCAGTTTGATTTGATAGTTCTTATTCATGATCTCTAATTTTCTTTTTTCTTTTGTTACTTTGTTTCTTTGTTTATCCCCCAACCCCACCACTTTTTTTTTTTTTTTAAGCAAGCTCTCCCAGAGCTTGTGGTCAGCGCAAAGACTTTTTTTTTTTTTTTTTTAAATACAGCATTAAAGACTAGGAAAAAGTACACTATTAACTATTCATTCATTAAATAGGATTAAGAGTGAATCTGAAATGTAATCTTGATCCCAGGGGTAACAAGGAAAGTCTGTACTACTCACCTGCAATTTGGTGTGCATCAAGGAATCCTGTAGTGAGTTTAGAAAAAGTGAAAGAAAGTTTCAATTTAGGACTCAAGCCATGAAACTTGAGAAAGGAAGACATGTACTAGGGGCTAAGGTGTTCAGCAGGGGAGAGTAAATTAGCATTTATTTAGTTATAAGCACTTTATAATTTTTTTCTCATTTAATTCTCACAATAAAGCAAAGAGATAAGCATCATTAGCATCATTTTACATTAAGCAAACTGAAACTCAAAGAGGTTAAGGAACGTGTTCCAAGTGACCCAGCTGGTAACCATACAGCATGCTAAGATTCAAAACTCTTCTCCCCCCCCCCCGCCCCATTAAAAACTTAGCAGAAGTACAATTTTGCATATAGCGTTGGTAGTCTTTACATATTCTCCAGCCTTAGCTTACAAAATTGTACCTCAAACTCTTCAAATATTAATTCACTTAGAAAGCCAAGCATAGTGTCTTGGCTATGCATAACTCGCTATGCAATGCAATCAATAACCATGACTTATAGTAATGTTTCTGAGTGTGGTTGAGTAGAATGCTACTTCATCATTCATCCTTTACCTTGGAGAGATCCAGTGTTTCTGTTTTAATGGTTTCTATGCCTGAAGGTAAAAGACTTAAACTTGGCACAGGTACAGGAGGGAGGAAATCTGGAAGTGAGAAATGCTGAGAAGACTGGAAGGGAAATTAGGAGATTTTACTCTAATACCGTCTAAACCTGGACACACAGTAGGATCACTTAAAGTCAAATTCTAAACTACCCTACTGGCTATTTCATTGAAATGAACAGATAGTAGTTGGCCAGGATTTGTGATAAAGTTTATTCGAGTATTATTATTATTTTTTTAAAGATTTTATTTATTTATTTGACAGACAGAGATCACAAGTAGGCAGAGAGAAAGGAGGAAGAAGGCTCCCTGCTGAGCAGAGAGCCCGACTTGGGGCTCATGACTTGGGCTGAAGGCAGAGGCTTTAATCCACTGAGCCACCCAGTTGACCGTTATTTGAGTATTATTGTACTATGGCACTAACAAAGCAAAAGAGGGGAAAGTAAAACACTTGAGTTCACAGAAAGCAAAATACACTTTCACATATATTTTCAAATATAATGCACTTCTTAAATCTTAGTGTTAGCTTGTGTTCTCATCAGCTAAATGATAGTATTTGATAAGGCTTTTCATTCTTATTTTTTCTCTTTCTTCCTGTCTGCCTGTTTTTCTTTCTTTCTTTCTCCCTCTTCCTTTTTTCCTTCTTTCCCGTATTAAAATCCCATGTTGGTGTTTTTTTAACTTTCTTATTTTTTCAAATTGCCTATTTGTCCAAAAAAATACAAAAGTTTTTGGAACTAATTCCAGGCATGTTGATTTAGTTGAATAACCTATCCAACCAATCTCAATGACCAACTGTATGAATGAATTTATGCACGTGAGTTAACTACTCAGAATCAAAGGCATACATTACTCTCATCAGTAAAAATTATATTCTTATGAGAGACTGGAGTTTCAAATACAGCATTTTTTTTTTAAAGATATGCTGTCAGTTTAGACATTTTCAGGGGCAAAAAGGAAACAATGATGTCAAACATGCATACTGATTTTAAAACAAATAGTGATTGTAGAGACATTAAAGTATAAAGTCTTCTGAGTTTTAGATTTAAGAAAATGTTAAACTCAAACTCACAGAGTGGTTTATTTTTCATCTTTTTTTTTTTAGTTTTTTTCTTTTTTTAACAAACACTATTATTGAATATTCAGTATGCTAAGAACACTGAAGAGTTGTAACATTTAACTCTCACAACAAATATATAGTATCAATAATATCGGGGCACCCAGGTGGCTCAGTTGGTTAAGTGTCTGCCTTTGGCTCAGGTCATGATCTCAGGGTCCTAGGATTGAGCTCCATTGGGCTCCTCATTCAGGAGTCTGCTTCTCTCTCTCCCTCTGGCCCTCTCCCATCTCATGTTATCTCTCTCTCTCAAATAAATAAATAAAATCTTTTAAACAAGTGTCACTAATATTATTCCAAGTTCTATAAAGAACTATTTAGTGGCAGATCTATTTAGTGGCAGACTTCTAGCAAAATGTGACAGACATCAAGATCCATGATCTCTGTGATTATGTTATAAAAATTCGACAAACATCCTGACTGCTAAATAGCTAGGATCTCTCTCAGGGTTTTAGGAGGGCCCATGCAAGGAAACGACCATGATGCACAATTTGCCAGTAAAATGTCCTTTTGTCTCTAAAAGGACTGATGAAGGGATTCATGTGTATTAGTTCTAACTCTTGCCTGGGACTGAACTCCAAGCTCCAACTTAAGAGACACGTTCAGTCCTGCAGGGGAGGTTAAAAGACATGTTGCTGTTGACTAGCATCACCAATGGCTGCGATACAGTTAGGGTAGTCAGGGTAGAGTATCACTTATAATGCAAAAGGCAGCAAATACAATCAGAGGCAGACCAGATCTCACCAGCTTGCTCTGTGTGACATGAGAACATGTGGAGGAATGAAGTGTTCATAATTATGAATAGCAGCTATATTACCATAACTACATTATTCATGGCTTCACATGGAAATGCTGTCTTGAAATTCCATGCCACTGATTTTATTTTTCACTTTTAACAGTGATAATTTATCTTGCTCATTGTTTAACCACTCAACAAAGCTTCAAAATATCAGGGTGGGGGGTGGTTCTTCTTTTTAAATTTCTAAATATGGCACATTGGTTTGGTAATAAACCACAGGTATAATGAAAAGAGCCTTTGGAGAGAGGATCTAGGCAGAGTGGGAGGGACTGTCAAGCAATTAGCATCTCCAGTCCACTGAGAAGTGAGGAAATGGGCTGCTGATTGCTGTTCTCAAGTGCTCTCTCACCCCCTGGGTGCCAGGGCAAGAATCGGTCAGCAGAAACTCTGTCAACAAGATTTTACCTCATGGACTGGATTGCAATTTCAACTTCTTGCCTTTAAAATAACTTTGGTAAAGTAGTCCTCTCAAAGACTGTGTGTGTGTGTGTGTGTGTGTGTGTGTGTGTGTGTGTTTTGACAAGAGCTAAACACACACACACACACTTACTCACCACTTAATTAAATAAAAAGAAAGAAGAACAGATAAAAAAAAAAAAGGAAGAAAAGCAAAAAGGGAAAGAATATATCTCTCCTCTCCAAGGGTTCAATCTGTGGCAAACAAGTTATAAAAAGCATTAATTCCTCTCATTTTAAACACAGTGATGGCAACATAGGAGGTAGGCATTATTATGCCCATAAAAATAAAATGGAGTATCCACAAAGTCTATAGTGTTGCACAAGAAGGGCAGGGGAAGAAAGAAAGAAGGAAAGAAAGAAAGAAAGAAGGAAAGAAAGAAAGAAAGAAAGAAAGAAAGAAAGAAAGAAAGAAAGAAAGAAAGAAAGAAAGAAAGAAAGGAGAGAAAGAGGGAGGGAGAAAGAAAAAAGGTGGAGAGCTAATATTCAATCCCAGGACGGAAAGACGGAGCCCTCTACTTCAGGCTTTTTCTTCGCGACACCTTATGAAAAGTTGAGTGTTTTATTAATAAATTCCTGGGTAGAAGTAGGTCTAACCTCTACTAACTATGCAATAAATAGTTACTTTACCTGTGTAAATCTCATCTACAATACAGAGAGACATAAACTAACATCAACCTTATACGAGTGCTGATGGGACTAAATAAGATGATGCTGGTAAAATATTTTCTACAGCAACCAGCACAGGAGAAAGGCTCAATAAGTCATTATTTACAATCATAAAGATGATAAAGATATCATTCATAGCTATATATAGCTAGATAGTGTTAAATAATAGACTGAGGCATATTAAAACTTTTAAGAGTTTATTTGAGTAAACATTGATTTGACTCAGGCAGAGCTAAATCAAAAGTGGTTAAGGGAACTCCACTGGAAGCAGCTAAGCAAAAGGCTTTATAGAGCAGACTGGAAGCAAAACAAGAGAATTTATCTGAGGTGGTATAGCTCATGTGGTTGCCTTATATGGGAAGGCCGAGTTGACTCTTTGTGATTGTTCTTAAGTTTTGATTTCTTAACCTTGAGGCATCTGCATGCATTGAGTCTGACCCAATGTTTGGTTTGCTTACATAACCTGCCAAGGTATTACAGCCATCTCAGTCTAAAGGCCTTTTTCTTTAGTTACTTTAGATGGACAGATACATGTAGATGCAGATATAGATCTACACACACACATACACACACACTTTTACCCTTGAAATGTTTGCTAATTCTCTTTCTGGGTAGACATTTAACACACCAGTAGTTAGAATCAGAGGCCTGATGATAGATAGATAGATAGATAGATAGAGAAAGATAGATACATAGACACCCAAGCCTACATTATTATTAGCAGAAGTATGTACTTCCACCAGAAGACTCATAATGTATACTCACCTCTGTTTTGTGATAATGACAATCATTCATGATCTCTGTCTAGATTTGTTATTATATAAGGGATTCAACCCCTCTTAAGACCAAAAGTAGTGCTTAGCCTAGAGAAGAAAAGCTTTGGAAAGCAAAGGACTGCATAGACAATTTTACATAATCTTGGGATGACAACCAAACAGAACCTAGGCCACTCATAAACCACAAAATAATAGTACCCATTGATTGAGATATCTGGAACAATTTCCACTCAGGTAAAATAGCTACTGTCTTGCGTATTAGAACACCTCGGCATCTATAAGTAACTTAGATTTCTTAAAATTTTGTGATTTCCATTCCAACATTGGATAAATTTATCAGTAGCACAGAATTATGGTTCTTACAAATCCCAAGCTTACAAAAGAATTTCTTATCATCCATATAATTATTTTATTAAAAGGATAAAAATATTTTGCTTATATATAGTATTAGAAGCTGTTTTTTTCTAGTCAAAAAAAATGAGAAGTATGAACCTGGTAGAAAAAAATAAATTAAAATGAAGGAAATAATGATAATAATAAATGTTTAATAATTTTTAAATTTTATGCAAAATTTTATCCAGAGATAACTGTAGTTTATCAGTTTCCTTTCAGATATTTCCCACGCAAATAAATAAATATACAGATAAAATGAAATTTAAACTTGTTCTACAAGAGATAAAAAGAATTATTGACAGTATCTCTTTGACCTTTCAACAAAAGAGATCACCAGCCCTTCTTTGAGGACGTAGGCTTAGAAATTCACCCTGAGCATATCTTGAGGGTCCTACTTACTTACGCAAATTTATGTCAGGCAGACCTCTGCCTTATAAAAAATGTCTAAAGGAAACCTTTGTTTGGCTTATGAAAGCCCAGCCTCCCCCTTTGTGGCTCACTGAAATCTGAGAAGAGAGAATAATTTGCATAAGGATTGCAGAGGTTTTGTTTTATTTTGTTTTGTTCTTTAGAGAGGTGGACAGCAAATCTCCACCCATCTCCCAAGTAAGGAATTAGATTAAGGAGGGCAAATTTAACCTCAAACAAGGCCCAGGAGTAGGTTAAGGCCAAAAAGCTCCCAAAAAGGCAACCACTAGATGTAGAGAAAGAGGCTGGTTTCATGGGCAGGTGACCTGTACAGTCACACAGGGAACCCACAAAGGACCCACACTTTCTTTAATGCTCTGCTCTTGTCTTCTTGAAATTTGTAATGATTTCCAAACAAGTGGCTCTGCCTTTTTATTTTACAGTGAGCTTTGTAAATGTCGGGGGGGCAAACAGCAAGCTGTCCCAAGAGAGGCTACTTTGGCATGAAGATTATTTTGAGTTAAAAAGCAATCAAAACTCAGCAGATTCAGGAAAAGTTCCTTACTTTCCCCCACCAAAGCCTAAAAGAATTTAGATAGAGGACCTGCACCAGGAAGGGAATGATCGCCATAGATAACTATACTGTGATATGAACTAGCAGGTATGGTGGACAGGAGGAACCTAGTAGGCCTGTTTGATCAATGTCTTCTCTTTGTCTCATTGCTTCTGAGTGGCCCAAATATTTACTCTTTTTAATTTTCCCTGAAGATTGTATTCTTTCCCTTTGAAGACCCAGTCCCCATGACCCCTTCTCCTTACTTCAGAAGGTCATATATTCTTCATTTTGCCTGTCTTTGGAATCTCCATTTCTTTGTGAATTCCCCATACACATGTCACTAAATTTGATTTTCTCCTGTTAATCCGTCTCCTGTCAGTTTGATTCTTCATCCAGCTAGAAGGACCTCAGGGACAGGGTTATCTTGCTCTCCTGGTAGAGAAAGAAGGGACCAGAGTACTGGAACCAGCCATGAGATGTATAAAGGGACTGTATTATTCTGAGCCCATGAGTAGGATAGGGGGCAAAGTATTCTTTCTGCTAACAGCTAGCCCCCTCAGAGGTCGCTGTCCGTGTGTGTGTGTGTGTGTGTGTGTGTGTGTGTGTGTGTACAATGAAAGGACTGGTAAGGGGGTATGTACAAAGACATGGTGCCACCTTGACTGAGAGTAACACACTGAGTTACTGAAAAACTAAGGTGACAGAAAAGGCTATGTTTTTGTCTTGGGACCTGGGACACTTGGCCCACTCACTCGACAATAAATTATAGTAGAGAGCTCATGCTACTTTCCAGATGCTTTCTTCTGCTTTTATTATGGATTTCTACACAGAAAGCTGCTCTTAAGTGTTAAACCCATCTCTCCTTTACTGGACTTCCATGAAGTCTCAAAACCTAAAACCTATTATAATCATAACAGCATGGCCTTGGGCTCCATGGAAATACAGAAATGAGAGAGAAACAATCTGACTCTTTAGAATATATCCTATCATTCAGGATACTTACATCCCTAGCCTGCGCACTCCAATAAATATGAGCAAGAATGGATTTGTCCCCTCCCCACAGATAAGAGCAACAGTGTAGGAATTCTTGTGAAATCATGAGAAGGTTGTGGAGACACAGCAAAGTTATACTGGATTTCAGTTCTAGCTACAAGATGAATCCTGAGCTTGGCTCTCTGGGTCAGCTGAAAATAAATAATTTATATTCCATACTTTGCAAACATTAATGAAGGATCTCTGACACATAAATATAATCTAGGTTAATAAGAGTAAAATAATATTCACACTATTCCATAACCTGGTTAAAAACAACTTAATATATTTTGATTTTTTTCCCATAATACTCTAAGTCTAAATTGTATTTTTTAAATCACTACATAGTTTTCTGTGGCATGGTGGTACCATGTTTGTTACAATTGTTTCCTCTCTTGACTGTGCACCTTGTATCTACTTTTCTCTATTCAGTGGACAAATACTGAGAGCAAAACCCTGACACACTGAGGATAAGAAACCAGAGAAAAGAAACCCCCTTTTTGACTACAGGGGCGACTGTAAATGGAAAACAGAACTACATCACCATAAAACACCTACATGGGGTTTTTGTTTTGTAGGCACTGAAAATAATAATAAAATACACTATGACTGGGTCAACAAAATTTAAAATGCTTAAGGGCATAACAACTGTATATTTTAATGGGAACAACTTTTCCCTAAGTACGTATGTTTTTAGTAACTGAACTTTAAATGAAATAGGTAATAACAAGTTTTTGCTATTGCTCTAGACATTCCGATTACTTTGTAATTTTCCCTATTGTGAACTAACTCTGATTCAGTAAATAAGTAAGCGGGCATGTGATAAAGCTCATTTTATTCTCATTCCTAGCAACCAGGGCAAAGAAAGAAAGAGTTTTATATCAGTCTTATTTATTGAAGAAAAAAAGAAAAAAAAAAGGAAAAAGTGACAAATCCATCAAGAATGAGTCGTTTTTCCCCAAACTCAAATATTTAAAGAAACAATGTGTATAAAGCAGTTCTTCAAAGAAGAGGAAAATACCATATATAGGTGATCTCATTGAAAGAAGTTTCATTAGTTTTGCTGAAGACATCAAGGAGATTTAAGCACCTAATTTTTCCTATTCTTGTCCAGATCATAGTGTTGCACGGGCCATAAAAACTGGACCAAATAATCCTCTTTTTTTTTTTTTTTTTAAGGATTTGAACAGCATTTTACTTTATTTTTTTAATTTATTTTTAAAGATTTTATTTATTTATTTATTTGACAGACAGAGATCACAAGTAGGCAGAGAGGCAGGCAGAGAGAGAGGGAGAAGCAGGCTCCCTGCTGAGCAGAGAGCCCCATGTGGGGCTCGATCCCAGGACCCTGGGATCATGACCTGAGCCGAAGGCAGAGGCTTTAACCCACTGAGCCACCCAGGAGCCCCATCAAATGATCCTCTTTAAAAGCAAGTTTTCAATAGTCTTCCAGTATTTGAATGCAGCTGCATGTCTGGTACTACATAACTCTTACAGATGAGCATAGTGTTATACTTATAAAAAGCAGAAGATAACAAATGTGTGATAATAACTTTGGAATAAGTCTTGACTAGATTATTGGATTTTTAGTCTTTGGTCAACAGTTTCATAAATGTAGAGTCTGAGAGGTCTATCCTTGTGTTTGCAGGTGGTAACAATAGCAGGCCAGGCATTGAGCCCAGATAAATTGAATAGACTGGTAAAAAAACCAAAAACCAAAAACCAAAAACACCCAAACAAACAATACAGATTTTCTCTCCTTTGCTGTAATAACATTGTTTCAGAAGACACAATACAGTTGGTATTTGTTGCATACAAAAGTTTTCTGAAACTATTTTTACCACAGAGGGAAAACAAGTTGTTTATGGAGTAGGAAAATTAAGGAGCTGTCTTTGAATTGTAAAATCCACTTGGCTCCTTAGGGTTTTGTTTGGCATTAGTTGATTCTGATTAATCTGGGAGGAAAGGAAATTTAAGAGGTAGATACGGGATAGATCACACAAACTAGAAGGCCAGAGATTAAGGCTTGGGAAACGTGCGGGATGCCAAAGAGGGTTTGCTAATCAGTTAACAGCCTGAGTCCTGTTTTTAGGAGTAGACTACGTGCTATCATCTCCAGGATGGGCATACTATTACTGACCCTGCTGTCACTGAAAAGTGAGGCTATTTTTACCTCTTCCAGAATGATTTATGACCAGTCCCCTGCTCCTTTATATAGCCCCCTTCAGATTTGAAATCTGTTATTGTGGTTCCTTAGTTTTATTTCAGTTCTGCGGTTTATGTAATGGCCCCACAATAAATTCCTTTTCTACCTAACATTAAACAAAACCAGCTTCTATTTTTATTTATCTGCAATCACGAGGTACCCCATCCCTCTGACCCACTGTTGAAAACTAAACCATCTTTGAAGATGGCTTAACCCTATGTTTTCCATGAAACCCCTTCTCTTTTAGATACAATTATCAAGATCTCCCATTTGTTGTCTTATTCAAATCCCTGGCTCATAACTTTAATACCTCTCTGCGCTCCATTCATTTATATACATATTCTTTTTCTGAGTTCTCTGAGGGCAGAAAAATATTCTGACCTAATTTTGTATCCTTAACACCTAGCATAGGGTTTGGTGAATTGGAAGTCAGTAAGTGCTTGCAGAACCCCTGCAGGCCTGGGAATGTCTCCTTCACTGGTGCTCAGTGTGGTGCATGCCTAAGCCCTGCCCCCCCCCCCCCCCCCCCCCCCCCCCCCGTGACTCACCCCTGAATTTCAAGGGAGAAAGATCTGCTTAGTTAGGTTGAAAGTCATCCTCACCTCTCTGCATGGAACATGTATAGTTTGCAAAGCATTCCTTTATCTAGCTGGCTATGTGTTTATCTATCATGTCTTCATAAACTCATGTATTTCTCGAAGACAGAGAAGATGTTTTAAGCCATGGCTCCAACCTGAAATGTGTAATGATTCCTATACCATTGATAGAAATGTTCATCGACCCTAATTTAATATACCGTCAGAATTTGAACATCATGTATATTCTTTCTTAGGGAATTAAATATATACGAGAGAAGAAATTAAAACTTCTCCACCGTGATCCGATAGCTCCTGCTTGTACTGCAAATGGCAGAGTTGGCCATTACAAGGTGTCACATTGTTGCTGGGTCTTTTTATCTCCCCCAACTAATGCAAAAGTCTTATCATCACTGAGATGCTTAAAAGTACTTTTAAAATGTGCACCTGCAAGAAAACACCACCCTAAGAGACAAAAAAAGAGGAAAAGATACCATAGATTTTCAGAAATATGTTCAACATAATTTTAATGAGACATTAAAGTAATTGAGTTGTGAAGTTTTGTCACTTTTTCTTATCAAGTCCACATTCCAGAAAGTAAAGTTACCAATTAAAAAAAAAAAACTTATGATAATATGGAGATATTATAACTTATGTTTTCACATATCTTAAGAAAGTTTCAACAAAAGAAAGCTGAAAAGAAATCATTTTCACAGAAATAATTTTTCAGAAATTGCTTTAGTCTCACATTGTTAAACACATACAGAGAAGAATGAACATATATACTACATTCAGACCTCAAAGGTGGATACTTATGTTTCACATACAGGCAGTTTATTTAGAATTGATCCAAAAATCACTGAATATACATCATATTTGATGTTTCAATTGTTTCCTTAAAATAAAAATTGGAAAATATAATAATTCTCTGACTTAAGTTCACCCCTGCTATTACTGGGTGACATTTCAAATTATACATTTGCTATTCTTTTCCTTGACTTTTGTAGCACAAATAGATTGAGCAAAGTAAAGAGAATACATTTTAAATCTTAGGTATTCCCTTTGAGAGGATTTTCATAATATTTGTCATTGCATTTTAATTTGTAGTAATAGCAGCTATGAATAAAACATTTACAAAACTGCATAGGACATACATTTACAATGCTGACTCTCTCACCCCTCCCAACCCCCTTTAGCTCCTTCCAATACAGTCATTTTCCAGGTTGTCAAAAGATAGATGGTCTCTAGGGCTAGTTTGTCATAAAAGGTAAGATCAAACCAATAGGAAAAAAAAAAAAAAAGAAAGAAAAGAAAAAAATTCCAGTGAGCTTGTGCACTGAGTGAGGCAGCCCAAGAGTCACTGGCAATTTCTCCAAAGTAATCTGACAGACTTCATTCTTCTCCTTGTTGAGCTCGTCATGGTATCACATGTTATGACTTTCATACCACGCTCCTACCATGTTCCTGCCTTGCTCCCACCTCTGCCCTCGGTGCTGCCTGATGAGGGCCCCACTGAGGCCAGAGAATATCCAGAGAATTTCCAAAATTAATTGGACTTTTAGGAGCTTCTAAAAAGGAATGCGTCTCTGCTCATGTCTCTGCCAAAGAGCTGTCACTCTCCTGAAAAGTTAAATTTGTCACAAGGAAAGAAAATTTCACCATCGCCTGTTTAAATAAGTTAGGGAGCAGAATCTTCTCCCCAATGCTTTTTCCACAGCAAGCAAATGTATCAATCATTTTATTCTCTGAAATAACAATTTATTATCCATGCAGGAGGCCTTAGATTCAATCTGCACAGGGCTCTGAGTGTCGCATCAGATACTAAGACCTGCCATCAGTCTTTATCCGGGTAATCACTCTGCTCTTGTCATCAGTTTTTAATAATAAAACTATTTATTACCTCAATAATTATTTATGACAAGAAGTCTGCCATTGGCATCATGAATAAATATTGATAAATTGCTTGATTAATAAATGGGTACTGTTTAAGTGTCTTAGAGAATGTGAAAATGAGAGTAGTACTATAAAGAGTTATGGTGAAAAAATTGTGAAATGTTTATCTCCTATGGAAAAGATTATATTTGCCCAACAGGAATCCCATGAAAAGAAAGTGAGAAATCTAATTTGTAAAAGGACAAAGGTTCAGCATGAAAGACTGAAGAACTGATATTAAACCATAAAAAAACCCCATAATTTTCAGGCATCTTGTCTAGATGCCAAATTAAATTAAATGAACTGGACTCAGTTTGAGGCACTGTTAATATATATTACACACACACACACACCTATATACCTACATGCACATCTATGTATATACATAAATACACACATATACATATATACATACATACACACATATACATTTAAAATGGAAATCAGAGATTTAGAAACTGTTAAAAACATTTTTTTTAAAGCTGTGATCAGCTCCCAAGAGCCACAATTTTTTTTTTTAATGCCTTTTATGACAGGCTAGAAACACGAATTTGAAATGGGAGTCTGAAATAGCATTAAATCTCTTCCTCTGATGAGCTGCTGGGAACACATGGATATAATCTTTACTTACAGAGTCTTTCCCTTAGGCCAATTTTCTGGAAATCACAAAGGACTCAAAGCATGACTAACGGTTACCTGGTCAGTGACGCTGGATAATAGGATATTCAACTTAAAAGTCAGAGTGGCACCTAACTCACTTCCATAAGAGGGCTGGTATGGACCTCTCAGCGATCTTGACTACATGGCCTCATGGATGCAAAACCAAAACAGAAGCCAGGGGAGAGTCAATTAGGAGCAGTTAGGAGATACTCTATTTTTGCAAAATGAAAGTAAACCTGGAGCCCACCATGGAAACCTACTGAACAGAAATTCAAAATTCCATCCAAGCTATGTCCAAATTAGACTGTTGGAGTTGAAGGAAAACAGGAGTGGCACTCCATGAATGCAAACAGATCTTCGGGGCAGTGGTCCCAAAAAGCCAACTCAGAAACAAGGATTTAAATGCAAATACTGAATTTGAGAGGTAATCCTAGGGAGGACAATGACAAGAAGAGGGAAATGAACCTGGGGTTAGTAAAAGGTCTTTTATCGAGCTGGTTACTGCAGTGGGGAATTGTGGTTCACTCCCCCTGGAGAACTCTAGGGGGAGTCTAGGACATCAATTACAGTTCATGGAACAGAGAGGTTAAGGAAGGTCATCTGTTTATACATCAAATCTGAACAACATGTGCCAAGGAAAAGCATGCAGTGAACCAACATCTTTCACAACAGGACAACTGGAAATTACAAAATTGTTTTTTTCCAAGAATTCAGTGGGATCAAGAAACAGGCCCATAAAATAGGGCCATACACTGAAGAGAAGTGGCATGGAATGGGCTTTCTCTTGATTGCATCGGAAGGAGATGGAGTAGTTCAAGTACACACAAAATCAGTTAAATGCATGCATGGAGAATGCTGTGAAAAAGCAGCAGATGCAAACCTGACTGTCCGCAGGCAATTCAAAAGTAGTTAAGCACTCAGGCCAAGGCATCAAGCTGTCTGGATTTGAATCCCAGCTCTTAGACCGACTTTGTGGAGCCCTGGGGAAGCTGTCACTTCTCATATAGATTATGGAGAGAATTAAATGAAGTAAATTATAGAAAATGATTGCACAGTACCTGGTCCTGATTGAAAAATAGGTGGATAAACAGATTGATCATCATTTTAATTTTTTTTCAATTTTTAAAAGATTTTTATTTATTTATTTGACAGAGAGAGACACAGCAAGAGAGGGACAGAAGCAGAGGAAGTGGGAGAGGGAGAAGCAGGCTTCCTGCTGAGCAGGGAGCCAATGCAGGGCTTGATCCCAGGACCCCAGAATCATGATCTGAGCCGAAGGCAGACATTTAATGACTGAGCCACCCAGGCATCCCTAATAATAGTTTTAAATGTAATTACTCCAACTTCATCTGGTTTTTAACTGTCTCTCACACACTAGATATTACATAAGGCACTGTGAATATAGTAGGGCACTCTGCCCTCAAAAAATGTATATCCTAGTGGTTCCAAACAATGAACCAGTGATTATAGGAATGAAAAAAAGAACAAAGCACTGAGAGGCATAGAACAAAGATATTCAATCAAACCTAGGAAAGTAATTATCTTGATTAGTTTTTCCTATAAGTATTTGTTCAGCACCTAATGTACGCCAGACACTTGTGCCAGGCAATGGAACACATTCATGGGGGAAAGTGATTAAATTTTAGTATAGTAAATATGAGAAGATTAACTTAGAGAAAGATAGAAAAAAACAGCATCATTGCAGAAATCATGATGGAACTGCGTAGGAAACGGGCAAGAGAATTTACAGGCACAAGCAGAGAGAAGAATGGTTCAAGCAGAGGGAGGAGTGTGTGCAAACACCTTACAGCAGAAGGAAGGAAAGGAGGCCCTAAATCCTCAAAGATGTAGCTGGAGCATGGCAAGCAAAGCAGGAAAATGCCACGAAGAAGGTGGCAGAGAGCAGACGACTAACGGTCGTGAAGGCCAGGTTCAGCTTGTGGTTCTATCGTGAGAAAAATGGGAGATGCTTGGACATTCTGAAGCCCAATAGGCATGACCAGATCTTCTTTTGGAAACACCTCCTGGGGGTTGCAGTTCAGGGTCCATTTCAGCAAGGGCAGAGGAGAAGACCCATCATTAGCTGTGGTAGTCATCCATGTAGAGGTTGATGGAAGTGCATTAGGCTTGAAAGAGGAGTGGGGAAGCCAGCTGAAGAGCAGTGTACTGCACAGTCTAGACAGAAGTAACCAAGCTCAACAGGAGAGTGTGAATTATTTTAAGAAACACACGGAATCTATTATTGCTGCAGAACTAAACTAAAGGAGAGATAATGTTGTGGATGATGAAGCCTCAGCCATATTCTAGAGGACCTCATGAAAAGATTTGAAGAACATATTCTTTATTTGAAGCCTTATTTTAAGATAGATTTAAAAAAAAAGATTTATTTATTTATTTGAGAGAGAGAGAGAGAGAGGGAGAGAGGGGGAGAGAGAGGGAGAGAGTGGGACAGGGGGCGGGGAGGATGGGAGGAACAGAAGGAGAAGGAGCGAGAGACTCTCAAGCAGACTCCCCACTGAGCATGGAGCTTGGCTCAGGGCTCAAACTCATGACCCCAAGATCATGCCCTGAGCTGAACCCAAGAGTCAGAGGCTTAAGCAACTGAGCCACCCAGGTTTCCCTTTAAGAAAGATTTTTGAAGGATCACTGGGTGTAGAAACAAAAACCAGCAATGAATTCCATGGGCAGATAAGACTACTGCTTAATGGAAAATTATCTTAGTCATTTTCATGTGTCGAAAGTCTTCTGGGAAACTCTATCAGCCAAACAGGAGTACTCAACAAGTCATCTGATACTCTATAACCTGACACAGTGAGTTCCGCTGAGAAAATATCTGTTAAGCTTATACTGACGGATGCAGATCTGATGATGACCAAGTCGACCCTGCCCACTCATGGTGGTTCATCAGAGTCACCCATCTTGAGATTCAGGCCATGGCTAAGTGATTGATTACAGCCCATCAAGTCAAGATAAGGATGGTGCTTGGTTTGGTTACAGTTGGGGCTGCCATTTTGAGTAAGAACTTTAAATTACACAGATTACACAATTAGGCAATCACAATCATCTGCGTGTAGAGAAATCATACTATTCTACATTGTCTCGTAAACAGTTTCCTGTTTTCCTGTGTTGGTATGGGTGGTTGGTTGTTTCTTTTTTATGAGGATTTCCTGTTTCTCTGTCCCAATCATCCTCAAGATTTTGATTTTAGGGATGTGGGAATGGCTTCAGTATCTGTACGAAAGCAAAACTCCCCAGATAACCGTGACACCCATATAGGTTTGCCAGCCTCACCCACTATACATTAAGCATTTAATTAAATTGAAACAACATGAGGGAGGGTAACTTAGCAGTTTGTTCATTCAACCAGCATGTATTAAGCATCTGCTCTCTTTGCTGTCTGTAGCTATGATAGTGGGTGAGATGAACCAGAAATAATTTGTATATGAAAGAGAAAAGAAAAACTGGATGCAGAACCCAGAGGAAGATGTGCCTTTTGAGAGTGGACAAAGCGGGAGATGGAGGAGGCAAAGTCAGAGAGATGGGAGGGAAAACAGGCAAGAGTGAATCTGTCAAATACTTCATAATCATTATAGAGCTTTAATAATTCTTCATTTCTTCTTTTATCACTATTCAGCCAAAATGTTCATAAACATTGTGAGATGGGACCTAATTTACATATTCTGCCAATTATCTGTATTTATGGATAACCACTTGGAGGTTTTCCCCCATTACCCCGAATAATTGAGAATTGGCTATAGAAGCAGTTTCCCTTCCCTGCTGAATAAATGTGCTGTATTTATATTATCCATTACCAGGTGGCAGACGTAATGTTCAGCGATGTGTGTTACTTATCTGAAACTTGAAACTCCTTTCAAGGTTCAAGCTCACCAGTTAATAGAAGATAATCTGTATGGAGCATAAATTTCAAGGAGATGTCTACAATATATCTTTTGTGAGCCTCCCATTTGCCAAGATACCTCTTGCTAGAGTTGACTTTATTAGAGTAACCATTTGCACTAGGAAGCCTATGACAATGATAAAGCTTTTACATTATATGAATTATATTGGACATATTCTATTTTTTCACATTCATTTGTTTACTAACAGACCTTAAGATAGAAAGCTTTCAAATCATCTGGCAAAATATAATTAAGAATCACTCAGACATGTAATTTAATCAGGAGAATAGGAAATACATAAAGGTTATAAATGACTTCACAAATGACTTTAGAATTCTTATTCATACTAATTCTTTTATGATGCAGATTAGGGAAGTGAGTTAGATGGATTTTAAATGTTTGGTTTTCATAGTATTTTAATTAATTAAAATAAAATCCATGTGGTTAACCTAAGTATACAAAGAAAACAGTTATAACTTAATCTCTTTAATGTCCGAGCTTCTAAATTGTGTCTTAGTATTTTGAACATAAGGACTTTTCACACCCAGATGATAATAACATTAGTGGATATGGAATGTCATTTGTGGGACTATGTTTTAATATTGTCTCTACTCCCCCAGATCTCATTTTGAATGATTCTTTTGTTATGTAGATTTTCCGATTATAGACATTCTTGTTTATTTCTTTGTCATCCTTTCAAAGCCTATGAAACCACAGATCATTTTATATTAATTCAATTCTACTTTTCAGAGAAAGGTAAACTATATTCCTGTTGCCTTCTTTCTATGATAGAAAATTGCTTTTCATATCCAATTCTTCTTTGTTAAATCAATCAAATTTGATCATTGAAGCAGAAAAAAAAGAGACATAAGTTCAAATTTGTACTGGAAACATTATCTTGTTCTAATTTTAAATATGTAATCAGAGGATGAACAATATCTTGAGAAACCAAACCTCAAGTCATGGGCTGTGAGTATGGTTGTGATGGGGAAACATTCAGCAAACATTTCAAAATCCATCAGCTCAGATTCAGTCAAACATATCCGTACCATCTGTCTACATGGTTTATGGATGCAATCCAAAATGACAAAAGGAATCGTCTAGACACCACGATGCTCAATATGACCCACATTTTTGGTTGAAGACATTCTGCAATGATTCTGTCAGAATTCACTATAGCTTAGAAGAGGTTTGGGCCCCTTTCATGATATACTTCTCTTTCCTTGTTTTATTGTTGCTGAACTATTTGTCTATCTCTATCTACTCGATAGATGGCAGCTTAATGGAAAGAACATTTTTTTTTGGAGGCAAACAGGCTTAAGTTTGAGTCCTGGTTCTACCATCTACCAGTCATAAGGTACTGGTCATTTCTGTCCTTTTTTTTTTTTTAAACTTTACTGAGCCATTGTTAATCATTGTTAAAATATAGAAAACGGATGAAAGATAGAGGTTAGTGGTTAAGACTTTGGTAATAGAGGTTAGGACTTGTACTTCATTGTTAAAATCTTCGATCTGACATTTAAAGGCTGTGTGACTTTTGATGAATTTCTGAAATCTCTCTGGCTTGTTACCCATGTGCAAAATGGAATTATAATAAAATATATATCCTTCAGGTATGATGAGAATTCAGTAATTAATGCATATAAAATGCCTAAAAATGCATCTAGAATATTGGAGATGAGCAAATTAGCAAATGTTTAAAAAATGTGGAAATTTTAGTGAGATAAGAATACCTCATCAAATGTCTGACTGATGTAAGTCCATTAGTTTTCATTCCCTGGTGATACCAGATTTGTCATTCTCAATTTTGTGAACATAGATATTAGAAAGATATTTTTCAAGAAGTGCTGCATGATAAATAAATAAACCTGAAGATAAAATATTTTAAAAAAAAGGAAAAACAACAACTTTACTTTCAAGTTAGGATATGACTTCACCTGAAGAATTATTAAGAAACTACCTAATGTTACCTAAAACTAATATTACACTGTATGTTACCTAACTGGAATTTAAATAAAAATTGGGAAGACAAAAAACAAAGAACTACTTAATATATTCTGTTGATCTATTGATCTTTGCTTCTTTGCCCTCTTGCTTAAATTGATGAATTTCTGACCTTCCTATAAGATCTATATTATCTCTAGGTTCATGTCACTTTTTGTGCATGATATGCCAGTAATCCAATATATCATGACTACAAACAAAACAGCAAACTCAATTATCTAGTTAATAACATACAGTCTAAATGAACAACATCAAAGCATCAAGGAAAACAGCAGACACAAAGCCCATATACTTCATTCTAAAGTGAAGTATTAGGATCACTCTCATGAACAGTTTAAAGCTTTACTGACTTAATATTCACTGATACTAAATACTGTTCATTTTGCAAAGATTATACATTTTTTTAAAGTAAAACTGAATTTTGTTAGAAGAAATAGTTAGCATATTGAGGTTTCCCATTAAACCGCCACATATGCTGGCTTATATTTAGAAAATTACAATAATTCCAAATCATTTAGGATCATTTATAATATTATAATAACTCCAAATATATGTTTTTCAGAGATAATGAAAGCTTGTAAAATTTTTCACCATTTTAATGCATAGTATATGGGTTTGGTACCTAAAGT